>NW_004524741.1:4064372-4065652 GCF_000260255.1 Octodon degus
TGCCTTCCTGGTTCTGCAGACAGCATACTATGAGATCTCCATTTTCTGTCATTAGATCAATTTTTAAAAACACCTCCTTTCATATATACAAATAAAATGTTAAACACACACACACACACACACACACACACACACACACACCTGGCTAATATATGTGTTAGACACTTGCTTCAGTGTTAGCTTTTAATCATCCTAACAGTCTTGGAAGGTAAGTATTTATTTACTCTTTTATTAAAAATCCAATATCTAAGTGACTTTCCATGGGTCACAGAACAAGTGAATGACTCAGCTAAAATTCAAAACCTAAAACCTTTCCACCAGAAAACTATGTCTCATAATTTACATACCATATGTAAAATACAATATATGTGGTGACTAAGGTGGGCATCTAACTGCCTGATTTTCACTAATGATATATCTGTAGATTATTGTAAGCTTATATGGAAGCAAATAAATTAAACTCTAACCTCTTCAGATAATTATCTCACTAAAAACATCCAATATATGCTTCTCAAAATAAGAATATATGCTCCTTATGTAAATGTGTATGTAAAACAAGAAAAAGTGGAATAATTTGAAATAATGGATTGCAGTTACCATAATATAAAATGATAAAAATTCTCAGTGTAGGTGTGATGATAGTATAATAAAATTATATGACTTTGAAAAAGATTTCTAATGACTTCTCAGAGCTCTGGAAATAGCTGGGAATACAAACACATAAATGAAAAGTGAATGAAGGTGTTAGCCCATTGTATACATTCTTATCATATTACCATTGTACAAACTTTTGAAAAACAATCTTCTTCTAGAATTACTTTCAAAGTCTATGGTACATTCTTCTAAATATGATGGGAGAAGTTCTCATCCTTTGGCAGTCTCTTATTTTTGGACTAATACAAAGCCATTTGTTTCCAACCCTAGCAGGCACTCAGGAATCTGTGGAGTTATATTTAGAAGTCTGTTCTTCACAACCAAAGAAAAAATGAGCATTAAGAAAACTGTACATTTGAGTAGAATCCTAGTACAGGCCTGACAGTGTGGGTTTTCACCTTGCAAGCGGCTTTCTAACGGCACTGCGGGGGTGAAGTGCAGAGTACAGGCATCAGCAATACGCTCACATTCTTTCCACAGTCTTCTTTTCTAAAGGCAAACACTATTCAAATTCACAGCTATCCCATAGACATTTCAAATCATAACTTTTACTGTCAGAATTGTAGATTAGAGTATGAGAGTCATTCTCATTCACGATAATAAATTTTAAAAGAGACATAGTAAAT
>NW_004524741.1:4074439-4074923 GCF_000260255.1 Octodon degus
TGTGTAAAAATATGTAATTGTTTATTCATATTTTTAAAATATTTTTTTATTTCTTTAATTTTTTTCTCCATATTCTGTAGAGACTTAAAATTTAACATATCAATACTGGATGGAAAATACCTGTTCCATGTTATGTCTAAGATGTTTGATATTCAAACAGATAGTGAGGTTAAACCCAACTGCTTATGTTGTTGGGTAATAATAAGCTTCTCTTCTAGAGGGTTAACAACCTAAGTTTGCAGACCAAGAATTAGAGAAAAAGAAGTGGTGCAAGGACAGCCAACATTTTGGCCCTGCCTTCCAAGGTCAGTGAAAACTCATGATATAGAAGAACTATACTCTAACATCATGTAACTCAGTTGTGTCCCAAATTTTCTAATCAAGGAGATTATGGGGCCACAGAACAATATGATTTATGATGTAGAATGTGCCTAAGGAGAGTCACATGGAGAGAAGACATTCTCTCAGGCTTTTACAGAGAGCA
>NW_004524741.1:4075887-4077231 GCF_000260255.1 Octodon degus
ATGGAAAGATTTAGACTTGATGTTATGATAAACTTTAGGTGACACACTGTGCTTGGTTTTTAACTAAAAGATATGCTTGTTTCTATTAAGTATTTTATGACATTTATCAGAGAATAATTGTAATATATCATAAACATTAATTCAATTAAGAGAAATAAGTTTATGCTAGATCCAGTTATTTTAAGTTCACAAATATGTGTCCAAATTTTCTATACAGAAATGAGATTAGTTGGTTTCTAAAATTATTATGCTCTTGCTTACTTCAATGAATTCATTTTCATAAGTAGAATAAAGTTTAAAACATTTACATATTCATGTGATGACCAGATAGTTCAGTGGACTAAAGTGCCTGCTTAGGCAGGCTCAGGGACTGGGGTTCTATCCCCAGTGTGCAGTGCCAGCCCCACCCCCGAGGCATGCTAAGAGGGCCACTGAGACTGGGTGTGGTGATCCGTGCCTGTAATCTCAGCGCTTGGGAAGCTGAAAACAGAAGGATCACGAAGAGTCCAATGTGCATATTGAGACCCTGTAGACCCTGTATTAAATATATTAAGAAAAAAAATATTTACATATTCAAACACATGAATACATTCTCTTCTCTCTGATGTTAACAAAAGATATTTCCCATAAAACTATGACAATTTCTAGGGATTTGAAATAAAATGAACATATTGAGATTTTAATTGGCATATATATAATTTTATATTCATATATATTTTATTCATATAATATGCAACATTATATTCATAAGCCATGCAAACCAGGCATGGTGATTCCCAACTCTACCCCCATCTATGTGGAGGCTGAGACAGGAGGATCATAGCTTTAGGTCAGCCTGGGGAGCATAGTGAGAACCCGCCTCAAAAGAAAATATCTAGGAGTCACTCCATGATGGATGCTTGGTTAGCATAGTGAGCATCTGAGTTGGACCCCCACAAACACAAGACAGTTATTTTGCAAATTTTACAACAACCATAAACAGGTTCAGCAGATACATAGGAGATTACAAGGCCCTCAGAGCCTTGTAGCAAAGCACAAAAGTTAAGGACCTAGATCTTGAAAATTGAAATCTTGGGTCAAATTCCAGGTCTTCTACTCCATAGCTGTATGAAACTGTGGCTTTCACAATTCTAATCCTTAGTTTTATTTTCTGTAGAGTGAGAACGATAGCATGTAGGGTTGTGATGATCAATGAAAAAATGCTTAAGCCAGTATCTACCAACAACAGCTATGAGTTACTGAAATTGTTAGAATGAAGATCTCTTAAGCAAGATAGAGGTCATTGTCACTCACTTACCCAAAAGGAAAGCAAGAAACATTTCCAGTTTTAGTGCTTTCACTCTG
>NW_004524741.1:4078611-4083016 GCF_000260255.1 Octodon degus
GGTTGATTTCTTGATGATATCTATTCTTTCTGGAATGATAGAGAATCTTGGTGTTCTTTTGACTTACATTTCTAGAATGACTAATGATGTTGAACATTTTTACATGCTTATTTGCTATTTGTATTTCTTCATCTGAGAAATGTCTATTCATTTCAGAAGCCCATTTTTTGATTGGGTCTTGAAATTTGGGGATGTGACTTTTTGAGTTATTTATAATATTCTAGAAGTTAGTGCTTAGTCTGAGGAGTAGGTCATACAAATTTTTCCCATTCTATGGATTGCCTTTTCACTTTGAGAGTAAGAGTTAGTTCTGTTGTGCAAAAGCTATTTAAATTTATGTGCCTCCCAACTGCTGATTCTGTGTAGTATTACCTGCTTGGAAATATTACAGAGTCTTGAGCATAAAATCTTTGCCTACACCTGTATCTTCCAAAGTTTTGCCTACATTATCTTTCAGCAGATTGTTTCTGTTTTATATTTAGATCTTTAATCCATTTTGATTTTAGCTAGTGGAAAATAAGAGATATATATTTAGGTTCTATGTTAAGCATTGAAAGCCAGTTTTCTCAGCACTGTTTATTAAAAAGGCTATGTTTCTTCCAGTGAAAGAATTTGGCCTCTTTATCAAAAAAGATACATTGATCTGATCCACAGTCTGATTTTTGTTAGTACTGTGGTGTTTGCATCACTATAGATTTGTAGTGAAAGTTTAAAACAAGCATTATGATGTCTCCTGCCTTGCCTTTGTTGCCCAGAATTGCTTTGTGTCATTCTATGTCTCTACTGGTTTCTTGAAAAGTTTAGGACTCCTTTTTATAGTTCTGTAAGATATGCTATCTGTATTTTGATTGAGATTGCATTAAATCTATATAAAAATTTTGAAAATATGGATATTTTCATTTTTTGTCCTGCTTATCTAATAAAAAGGATATGTTTTGATTTTTTGGTTTCCTCTTTTATCTTTTTTTTTCAGAATACTGTCGTTTTCAGTGCATACGTCTTTCACTTCTTATTTCAGGTTTCTTGATCCTACTGTGAAAGGTATGATTTCCCTAATTTCTCTCTCAGTGAGTCAGTTATTTTTGTTCAAGAATTCTACTGGATTTTGAGCATCATATTCTGCAACCCTGCTAAATTTGGTTATTGATTCTAGGAGTGCTTTGGTGAGATTTTCCAGGTCTTCTACACAGAGTATCATGTTGTCAGCAAATGATGATAATGTAACTCTTTCTTTTCTATCCATTGCTCTTTATTTTTTCCTTCATTTAATTTCTCTTCCTAATGTTTCCAGGGCTATACTGAGCAGTAGCAGCAATGATGGAGATCCTTGTCCTGTATCAGGTTATAGAGTGAAAGCTTTCAGTTTTTGTCCATTTATTATGACATTGGATGTTGGTTTGTCATAAATTGCTTTTACCAGATTGAGATTAAACACCATCTATTCCAATTTTCAGTAGGGATTTTATCATGTGTATATGTTGGATATTGTCAAATGCTTTTGCTGCATCTACTGAGATGATCATGTGGCTTTTGTTCGTGATTTTGCTAGTGTGATTCTTGGTTCAGTTAATTACATTCTATTAATGTAATGTAATATTATCTTTATTAATTTTCAAATGGTGAACCATCTCTACATCTCTGGGATGAATCCTACTTATGTCATGGTTTTTAATTTTTATGATTTTCTGTATTCTTTTTGTCAATATCTTATAAAGGACATTTGAATCTATGTTCATTAAAAAGATTATTTTGAAGTTTTCTTTTTTGATTGGGTCTTTTTCTGGTTTTGGGTAATATTTGCTTATAGGAACAACTTTGGACTATTGTTTCTCTTTTGATTTCACTAAAGAATTTGAGGCATAGTGACATTAGAACTTCTTTAAAGTTCTTAGAGAATTCAGCAGTGATTCCATCAAGACTTTTGTTGTTGTTGTTGTTGTTGCTCCTGCTGCTGCTGCTGCTACTGCTGCTGTTAAGTTATTACTTCTTCAATTTCATTGCCTAGTGTTTAGGATTTTTATATCTTTGCATTCAGCTTTGTTGATCCACATGTACCTAGGATTCTGTCCACTTAACCTTAGTTTTTCATCTTATCAGAATATACTTTCTCAAAGTAAGTATTGATGATCTGGATTTTTACAATACACATTGTGATTTTATCCTTTAATCCCAAATTTTGTGAAGGTGGGTATTTCCTCTTTGATAAAATTAGGTAAGAATATGTCTATTTTATGTAATTTTTTAAAGAACCAACTTTTTGGTTCATTGATTCTTTGTACTGTTTTCATAATCTCCATTGCATTGATTTCTGCTCTGATCTTTATACTTTGCCTTTTGACATGAATTTATTTCAGAATATTGAAGTTTAACATTAAGTTAAATATTTAAATTTGCTCAGTTTTTCTGATGGTGGAATTTATCCCCATAAATTTCCCCTGTAGGACTGCTTTCATTGCTTTCCATTGATTCCACTACATCATATTGGCATTGTCATTCAATTATAGAAACTGTTCTTCTTTTACATTTTATCTATGGCCCATTTGTTGTTCAGGGGGTTGTTACTTAATTTCTATGTGTTTATGTACTTTGTGTGATGTCCCTGCCAATAAGTTGAAATTTGGTTGAGAATGGTCTGGTGATATGCTTGGGATAATTTTAATTCATTTTTACTTACTTAGGCATGTTCCATGAGTCAGTATGTGGTCTATTTTGGAAAGTAGTAGACACTGCTGAGAAGAATGTGTATTCTCTTGTTGGGTGGAACATTCTGCAAATGCTTATTCAATATATTTGTTAAAAAGGTTTGGTTCAGCTCTGATATTTGCTTATTTTTTGTCTAATTATTTATTGGTAACAATGGGCAACTAAGGTTTCTCATTACTAAAAATTAGTTGAGATGAATTACACTTTTTTTTGTACTTAGAACAGGGTCTACAAGGTCTACAGGGTCTCACTGCATAGATCAGACTCATAGTGATCCTCCTGTTTACAGCCTCCCAAGTGCTGGGATTATAGGAGCGTGCCACTAGTCTCAATCATCCTCACAGCGCACCCCGGGGGGCGGGGCCAGCAGGGCAGGTCCCACATATCAAACTACCAGCCCCTGCATCTGCCTAAGCAGGAGATCAATTACTTGGTCTTTTGATTTTGTCTTTATATTCTTTTAAAACCTTAGGCTGACAAGTGCTAGACCCTTGTAGGTAAATCTCATGTAATCAATTTTATAAGCTGAATATAAAAAAATTTAATTTATTCCTAGAAAAATGACAGAAAAGCTGAGGTAGTCATGAATGCCCATGTATGCTCAGCAGCATAGGAAAGAGTTAAGCATGGTGGGTTTCAGTATTGAAGACACCAGTATTTGTTTCTACTACAGATGCTTTGTTTATGAACTTAAATTTCATTTTTTGTACAATAAACACAACTTCTTTCAAAATAACTGTGAAAAATACATGTGAAGAGCCTTACATTTCATAGGCTGTCATTTTTCATTAAATGTACAAAGATATTCCATACTTCTAAATGATTTTGTTTCTTAGAATAAGTTTAGAATGCCTGGAGCATTTACTGCCATAAATGTCTTCCCAGTATTTAGGCCAAAAGAATTTTCTGCATTCAAGGAGGTACAGATTGAAATAACTAAATAGTTAGGAAAATGACAAGCCCTGCCAGTAAATTAGATTGTCCCAGTAGGACTCCAGATCTGCTAGGCATTGGCAGATGAACACTGCATGAGTGGTATTCAGAATGGAGCTGAAACCAATAGATAAATTCGGGGTAATCAATGGGCCAGGTATTCAGAAAGGACTCATGTCCAGTGATTCAGAAATAATCTTAGAGAAAAATAGTAAGAAAAAAAGATGAGAGGAAGAAAATTGTTTCATCTTTATCCCAAATAGTCCTGAGACCTTTAATTCTGAGGATCCAAGGCAGATTTACATGAAGCGACTGGCTCTTGAGTCTCCTCCATTTTGTCAATGAACTTAATGCCCCCAAATCTTCAAGCTTCTTAATTGGTTGGGAAGACCTTTCTTGCAGCCCTAATTGTCTCAGTTATTTAGCCATCCCATCATCTTCAAATAATAATTTTACTTTTTTGTCAGCAAGAGTTTATGCTTCTGTTATTATCTCTTTTCTTCTTCAGAGGCAATTGTCAAGTCCAGTTCCCTTTTAATTTAAAATTATATATAATTTCAAAATAGAGAGATAATTTTAATTTTACTTTGCAAAAATTCAATACTTTGTCCTACCATCTTTTGGTTGATTTTCTTTCTCTCAATTGGTAATAAATTGCAGATCCCCTTAGCAACATCTTAGCAGTGACTGTAGGAGATTGGCTAGAAGACTTCTTCAGAAATGTTTCCAAATAAACATTCAATGTTTATAAAGTAATAGAATTCAAATC
>NW_004524741.1:4083226-4090714 GCF_000260255.1 Octodon degus
GGTTAGACACAGGATTCATGGAGGTCAGTGAGGGTGGAAAAAGGTGCGATCAGTTCATCAAGTCAGTAAATCACAAAGCTGCACCCTTAATGTACTCTGCAAAATACTCTAGCAAATGAGTCACCTCACACTTCCAAACAGGAGATCACAATTCTCTATGTAAACATGAAACTATTGTCCCACTCCCATATGCAAATATTACTTGTACAACAATGGCATTTGTATAGTAAGTCAGTGAGACAATGAAGCAAAAACTTAGTTAAGAATATTAAACAGGCACCTAATCTTCACAATAATAGTTTCATAGCCCTTGTAGCAATCTTGTTAACATACAATGAAAGGATAATTACTAGAAGTTTTCTGAGCTGAATTTTATACAATGGAAGTTACGGGAGATCTAAGATTATCATTATGAGATTGAAATCTTATTTTCCTATTGGGGTTGCAAAGTTAAATATATGTAGAGAGCTATAAGAACTGCAATTACCCCCTAATTCAAAAGTGTGGGTTCAGATATAAAGTGTTATGGTCTGTATCTAGTTGTTCCACCAAAGCCTCATGCAGTCATGGGGCAGGGTTCTAGATTTTGTGATTAATTCATGATCCAATGCTGGGATTATGGGTGTTAGTTTTACACTCACTGTGGGTTTGGTAATCTGCATACAATATGAGAAGGGGAAGAGGCTAGCTAACTGCCCCAGCCACTGCTCCTCCTTTTGCTCTTTGCTGTTTTCTGAGGCCATGAATGGCTGCCCTCTTCCATGTGCCCTTCTGCCTTGGAGCCAGCAAAGTATGGACTGAAACTTCTAAAACTGTGAACTAAATAAACCTCTCTTTCCTTAATTCTGGATGTCTGGTATTTTGTCCCAGCAATGAGAGAAAAGTAACAAAGACATCAAAGAACCAAATCATCTACTAGTTGAGGTTAAAACATTATAAATATGAACAATATTTCTCTTCAAAAAGTAGAAGATGCAAATGAACTCTACAAAGTTTGTATAACTAATGTTGAAGAAAAACAACACAATCTAGAAAATACCAAAAGATAAATTTTAACATGACTTTGCACATTTGTTTTCCAGTGTGGTCTTACCCTTAAAGCTATAATGGTTAATCTCTTCCAGATGCAGCATCTGCAGGTGCCTCCCTTGCACACAGTTGCTAGTCTCTATGTGATAATGCCAAACTCTATGATCCAGGACAAGAATACAATGATACAATGAATTTGTCAAGGCTATACATTCAACTGAAGAAAAAAAGACGATGGGAATTTAAATGAGCAATTAACATCTACATACAGTCCCGCTGACTCTTTGGAGGAAGTTGTACACCTTTGTGACAGTTATAATAAAATTGAAGAGCACAGATGCTCCAAAAGTGCAGACACAACAGGTCCTTCTTTCATACAATCATGGACATTTGGGATGTTCTTTGATTTTGAGATACTGGAGGAAGCAGTGCATCTGGGGCTCTCTCTGAGTTCATAAGTTATTACATACAGGAGACTCATCATAAACTTCCATGAACTCCATCTAGTAGAACTATGTCTTCGCTGGGTGCTCTATGTGAAAATAAACCACCTTCCCTTTCACAAACTGGACTCAACTCTCTTGGAAAATTTATAAAAACACTGATGTCAAAGACAGCTGTCATTCTAAACATAATTTTTCAGATTAAGATCCCATATGAAATACAGAGATTGTGAAGGCACTGTAGTACTCCAAGGTTTTGAATGCAAGGAGTGTCTCCTTGTTTGTCACAGAAAGTGTTTGAAAAAATTAATCATCATTGGTGGTCATCAGAAACTTCCAGGGAAAATTAGTATAATTGGAGCAGAATTCATACAAGTTGAAAGAAAAGAACCAGATGGCATTCCTTTTATACTCAAAATATGTGCCTCAGAGATTGAAAATAGAGCCATGTCTTTCCAGGGAATTGATCATGTCTGTGGAAACAAAACTGAAACTGAAAATCTGTGTCAGACTTTCGAAAAGGGAATCTATCTTAGAATTTAGTGCCCAAAGCATCTGTGACATCTTAAAATTATACCTTCAACAGCTCCCAGAGCCATTTATTTTATTCCAATTGTATAAGGAATTTATAGACCTTTCAAAAGGAATCTGATATGTAAATAAAGAACAAGAGATAAAAAAAAGATAGTGCCGAGGAAAAAAGTATCCAAATACATGTGAAGTAAAGCAAATGCTTTTAATAAGCAAACACTTCCTAAGACAATTTCCAACATCAAATTTTAAGTCTTTGCGACCTCATGGTATATCTTAAGTGGATAGTAAATCAAGCAGAGGAAAACTAGATGAATGCCAAAAACTTGGGTGTTATATTTGGACCAAATCTCTTTAAGCCAAGTTCACACAACTGCTCCTGTCACTATCTCCTCCCTTGTTAAATATTTAAATCAGGCACTGTTGGTAGAGTTCCTCATAACTTACAGAAAAATTTTGATGGGTCTCTCTGCAGCCATATGATGTTGCATGCAGCACAGGTGTTGTTGAACCTCTGGTTGATCAAGGCTGTCTTGTAAAACCTGTTACCACCAGAAGACACAGATTCAGAACATTCCCTGAAGTCACTTCTTTTCCCCTTGAAAAGAAGATATCCATAGTGAAAGCAACATTTTTGAACTCAAATATTTGAAAAATCAGAGCACAAGCAAAATGCACCAGAAAAATGTGATACATGTTTTATTGACAACAAAGTGCATTTGCTTCTAGACCCACACCTTGAGTAAGCATCCCAAAATAAGGAGGATATTTCTACAACCTCTAAACCATTTATTGTGAAACCTGTTAGGGTAAGAAAAAACTTGTGCGGAACTGTACTCCAAGGACCAAGATTAGACCTTGAGTGAACTTATAGGTAAGCTTACCCATAGATAGAGCACTTCTTGCCAGCCCTCCTCGTGCAGAAAATAGAAAACATATGGGAAATGTAAATTCAGAAAAGTTTTGCAAATTCCTTCCTTTTAAGGCCTTAATAGTAAAGATACTCCTGCTAATGTTTGTTTAAATTTAATGGCATTGACCAACAAACTACAGGAAATGTGGAGCAAACAGTGTGAAGGGAACAACTAAACTGCTAAGAATACAATAGTAATGTTCAGTGGTCTCCAAGAAAAACGAGTGACAACACACCTCAGGATCAGTGGAGATGATCCCAGTAGTGCCATGCATCCCAGCAAGCCTTACAAAGAGCCACTCAGGTCAGCAAGAGAGGCTTCAGAGAGACAATCCTTGGATTCCTACCCTCTTGCTTTTGTCAGAGCACCCAGAACACGGTAGCCCCAGCACTGGACAATTTTTTTTTTTTTTGGCGGAATAGGGGATTGAACTCAGGCCCTTGTGCTTGCCAGGGAAGCCCTTCTTTCACCAAGCCATCACCCTGGCCCTTGGACAATATTTTATAAGCCACACAGTGTTTACAGCAGCCATGCCAGCGAGATGAGTAGAAACCGATTTGTGTCTCAGCAGTAGTGCCTCCTGGCTCAACTCATACTGCCCAGGGGCAGGTGGCAAAATCACTTCCATACTCATACGACACATCTGCTTGTCTCACACAGCTGAGTAGTCAACCTAAAGGAACTCTGAGGAGCATGACTTGCCTAATGTGACTCCAGTGTGACTCCAGAGACCAAAGCCAAAATGAATGCAACAATTTGAAGACCTTAAGGACAAAGTCCCACAGTTTGTATAGGGTTATCAAAACTCAGGATATTTTTGTTGTTGTTGTTTGATAGTTTGTCTTACAAAAGACCATTTTGACAGGACCTCCACTGTATAGAATTGCCAAAGTGAGGCATTTGCTCTGTGTTGTGTTACATTTATTGGTCATATGGGATGGTAGAGTGTTTCATTAGAGCCACATTTGTGCCTCACTGGAATTATCTCTAAATTATCTTGTTTTACAATTTAGAATTTGAATAAAAATGATAGATTCATAATATTAATGTTATGACTTTCCCTATAAAATGATCCAGTTAAATGCATTCATAGTATTTGATAAAATTCTCAACTAATAGATGCAGCTTTGGGAAAATCTGCTTTTTTAAATGAAACTATATGCTTATTTGTAAAATATTTCTGAGTGGCAGAAATATCCTTATTTGATACAAATGTTTTCCACATAACTTTATAGTACATTTTTTACTGTTTTTGGATTTTAGAATATATGTAATTTTTATTTGTCTTTTACATGTCTTAAATTTTGTCTTGTATAGTTGGGTGCTCCTACATTGGGTGCATATATATTTATAATTGTTATCTCTTCCTCTTGCAGTTTTCCCCTAGCAAGTATATGGTGACCTTTTTTATCTCTTTTTCTCTTTCTAAAATATCTGCCAATACTCTTTGCAGAGTTTGTTTCATTGTCATGAATTTCTTCAGTAGTTCTTTATCGTGAGAGATAGTTTTGCAGGATACATCAGTCTGGGTTGAAAGTTGTTTTCTTTCAGGACCTGCAATATCTCACTCTAATCTCTTCTTGATTTGGTTGTCTGTGTTCAGAAATCTGTCATGATTCTAATGGGCTTTCCATTACAAGTGCTCTGTTTCTGCTAATAGTTTTTAGTATTCTGTTCTTTTCTTCAATTTCTGGGATATTGATTATTATGTGTATATGGTGAAATTTGTTTTGATTGTGGCCAGCTGGAGTTCTATATGCTTCAATTGTCTATATATCAGATACTTTCCCCATGCTTGTAAAATTTTCTGCTATTTCTGCAAATACTTTTTTATGTTTTTGTGTCATCTCCAGCTGTTTCATTGATAACTATTAGTCTTATATTATTTTACTTTGCATCATCTTGAAGCTGTTGTATTATTTTTTGGTTTAGTTTTATTTTTAAGGACGATTCTTTCCATGTTCACTGGTTGCAGAGCTTTCTTCAAGGTCTGAAATTCTGTCTTCTCTTTCATTCAAGCAGTTTTTCCAGCTTTCAGTGGCATTCTTAATGTCTTGGATATCTATTTGTATATGTTTCTTGCGTTCTAACTTGTTCTTGTATTGTTCATTCTATGTTTCTATCATTTTCCTACCACCTTCCATTTCTTATCTGTTTCTTAGATTTATTGAACAATTGTTTCATGAATGTTGTCATTTCTTTTTTACTTTAGAGATTATTTCTGATTTGATTTTCCTCCATAGCCTGCTGAAGTTTCTTCACTTCAGTTTCTATCATCTCAGAAATTTCAGGTGTATGACTTCCAAGTTCTTCTATGACCTTATTTCCTGGACTTATTTTGGGTGGGCTAGAGATCTGAGATTGCCTCTTGTTCCTTCATTTTGTCACTTTTAGCAATGATGTAAGATGGACATGGTACAGGTCAGCAAGGCTCTCAGAAGTATGAAAAGACAGGTTAGGCTCACTAAAACTCTTATTACATGGAGTTCAATGTGCTTTCTACCTCATGAAGGAAAGGGGGCAAGCCATAGTTCAAGAAGGATCCAGTGGTGATGAGTGTAGGCTGAAGATGTGCAAGGTTCTCTTAATGGTGAATTGGCACAGAGTAGCCCTCAGCAAGGCTGATGAAGGTTGCTATGGTAGTTATATATATGATATATATATATATATATATATATATATATATAGAGAGAGAGAGAGAGAGAGAACAATCAAAATGAAAGACATTGGGCCAGCCAAACAGCTCAGCAGATTAAAGCACCTGCTTAGGCAGACGCAGGGGCCAGGGGTTCGATCCCCCAGGGTGCATTGAGACAGTGATTTAGACTGAGCGTGGCGGCACATGCCAGTAAGCCCAGCTCTTGGGAGGCTGTAAACAGGAGGATCACTACAAATCTGATCTAGTAGTGAGACCCTGAACAAACTGTAGACCCTTCCCTAAAATACAGAAAAAAAAAAAGAAAGACATTAACACAGACACAGATTTAGAAAATAGAGGAACTTAAGAAAATAATGTCCAACATAGAAAATCAATGAAAAAGATTCAAGGAGAAATCCAAGAAATTAAATGCTCCATGGGAAGCATACGCAGAAGCTTGAATGGAGGTGAAAGAATGTCAGACCTAGAAGACAAGAATGTTACTAACAACCAGGAATAGAAACATATCTTAAAAACATCAAGAGACCATGAAAAGTCAATCCAACAGCTAAAAGATGAATCAAAGAAGAACACGATTGATTGGAATCAGTGAGAAAGCTGGAGACAGCACAGAATTCATTAAAAATATTTTCATAGAAATAATAGCAGAAAACTCCCCAAACAAATTAAGAAACATATAGATTCCAAATACCCAGGACCAAAATAATCTACACCAAAGTATATCATAAGATTCCAGAAATTCAGCACAAGAACAAACTATTATAAGCAGCTAGAGAAAAGAAAGAAATCACCTTATCTCAGTTACTTTTCACTCATTGCTGGAACAATATACCCAATACCTAAAATTTAGGAAGGAAAGGCTTATTTAGCTCACAAGTTTCAGTCCATACTTGGCTGGCCCCAGGACAGAAGGAAGCAGTTTACGGTGGTAGAGAACAGCAGAGATCAGAGGAAGGAGCAGCAGTTGCAGTATCTGTCAAGCCTCTCTCCCATCCTTCCAGGCTGACTTCAAAGACTGGAGCTCCACCTCAAAGATCAGAGCTCTTCCAAAGTGGCATGGCTGCAAGTGTGGAGAAGAAGATCAGAACTCCTCGAGGGAAGTAGGGTGAGCAGAAGCCTTCCTCAACCCTTTTATATAGCACCTTTGTGCTGAGTCACACTAGGGCAGGCTTTCCCTACCCTAGGGCAGGGTCCACATGCCCCAGAGCATGGAATTGCCAAGCCAATCCAGCCAATTTTCTGACATCTTAAGTTATTAAGAATGTATCAGAATGATGGGCTGGGGGAATAGCTCAGTAGAATAAGCACTTGCCTGGCAAGCACAGGGTTCTGAGTTCAATGCCTGCTATGGCACACAGACACACAAAAAAAGATATATTAGAATGAGATAACAGACCAAAAACACCAATAGAAAGAAGCTACTAACCAGGGAAAGGTTTTAAATAGAGGAGAAAGGGAATGGACAATAGGAAAACAATATGAAAAAGATAAATCAATATGGTAAGTCTTTGACAGTATCACAGCAGAGAGACAGGCAGAAGGAAAAGGGGAAAGGAGATTTATTATAAAGGGAAAAGGGCTTCATTATCTTGGATGACAGAGAATTTGGGAAGATAAGGAATTCTCTGGATTGGAAAAAAGGGAGGCTGAGACTTTTATTGCCTTTTGCCTAGGACGGGGTTTAAGGGGGATATTTAGATATACCTGAGCTAACTGGGCCTTCCCTGAGGTGGTGGGAAAGGAGAAAGGAAATTGCACCCTGGGCTGAGTTGGAGAAGGAAGGAGGTGGTCTCTGGGAAGATGAGCTGTCATTTTATAGACTTCGGCCATATTAGATGATCACCATAGCCATTCAGTAATTCAAACCATGGCCATAACCTATCACAATACATATTAGGTATAATTATCAAAG
>NW_004524741.1:4091184-4092316 GCF_000260255.1 Octodon degus
AAAATAATACTCCACTCTCAAAAATAGCATAGACCACCTAGACAAAAATCAACACAGAAATATCAGAATTCAACGATGCCTATGAAGAAATGGGCTAGGTAGGTGTCTATAGAGTGTTCCACCTCCCAAAATCATAAAGCACATAATTCTCAGCTCCACATGGGATATATTCTAAAATAGACAACATATTAGCCTACAAAATATGTTTAAGTAAATGTAGAAGAATTAACTTCATTCTGTGCACACTACCTGACTATATGGCAATCAAACTGGAAACTAACAACAAAATAAATCACAAAACCTACCTAAAGATATGGAAACTAAATAGTATCCTTCTGAACAATCAATGAACACAGAGGAAATTAAAGATGAAATTAAATAATATATAAAATTAAATGACAATATCTATATAGTGTAATGAAACTTATGGGACACAATGAAAGCAGTCCAAAGAGAGAAATTTATGGCAATGAACTCATACATCAGGAAAACATAACAAGCTCAAGTGAATAACTTAATGTTGAACATGAACTTTCTAGTAAAAGAATAAGTCAAACCCAAAGCTCATGTGAAGAAGGAAATTATAAAGATAAAAGAAGCAAGTAGTGTAATTGAGACTTAAGACAACAATACAAAGAATCAATGAACTGGTGCTTTAAAATTAATTAATAAAATTAATAATCCATTAGCCAACCTCATCAAAAACAGGAAAGAAAAAAGCACAAATACAAGCAATTAGGAAGGAAAAGAAGTAAATCACAACAGATCCCACAAAAATATATGAGCTCACCAATGTCTGTGATGAGAGCTTATATTCTAATAAAATGGAAAACACAAAGCAAATAGATATACTCTTAGATGCAGTTGAATTGGCAAAACTAAATTTAGAAGATATAAATATTCTAAATAACTAGATATCTGCCAAATAAATTTAAAAACTAAATAAAAATTTATGTACAAAGATAAGCCTAGACCCTGATGAATTCACAATTGAATTATTGAAGAAATTGAGATAACTAATGCCACTAGTGCTAAAATTCATTTTTCCCCATAATTTTATTGAGAAACAAATAGCAATGAGACAGTTTCAAATCAAATTGGTAGGACAGTTTCAATAATTAACACATTGCAT
>NW_004524741.1:4093746-4095306 GCF_000260255.1 Octodon degus
CAGAACAGAAGATGCAGATGCAATTTCAAATACACTAAAGAACTTTATTTTCAACAAAGGAGGCAAAAATATTCACTAGAAAAAAAATAGTCTGTTTAATAAATGGTGCTGGAAAAACTGGCTTTCCACATCTTGAAGATAAAACCTACACCAATGTCTATCACCATGCACTAAACTAAAGTCAAAATAGAGCAAAGATTTAAATATTAAAGTAAAAACAGTAAATATACTGGAAGAGAAAATGTAAAAATCTGGAAGATGTAGGTGTAGGCAGACTTCATTAACAAAATCCAGACTGCATGGGAAATACTAGGAATCAATAAACTGGATCTCATATTATTAAAAATCTTCTGCACAACAAGAGACCTCACCAACAAAGTGAAAAAACAGCCCAAAGAGTAGAAAAATGCCAGATGTTCCTGAAAAATGACATGTAGAAGATATAAAGAATTTAAAAAAATAAAGCCTCTCAACTTCAGAAACCCAATCCAAAACCCGGCATCTGAAAGAACACAGAGTTCTTCTAAAGAAATACAAAGAGCAAACAAATAAGTGAAATAAGTGTTTGATCCTGTGCAAATAAAAATTTCAAAGTAGGTACTCATGATATGAATTTTTCTGGGTCAGTAGTGATTTCACAATTTTGCATAAATTTGAGTTTTTAAATCTCCTTTAAGGTTGATCAGGGATTTATCAATTTTATTTATTTATTCTTTATTTATTCTTTCAAAGAACGAACTCTTCAATTCATTTATTCTTTGTATTGTTTTCTTAGTCTCCATTGTGTGAACTTCTGCTCTGATCTTCACAATTTCTTGCCTTCTTTTGGGATTCAGCCTTGACTTGCTGTTCTTTTTCTTGGAGCTCACAGTGCCACATAAGTTGTTCATTTGAGTTCATTCTGTTTTCTTCATGTAAGACTTTACTATTGTAAATTTGCCTCTTAGCACTGCATTCATTGTATTCCACAGGTTCTGGCAGGCTGAATTTAAATTTTCATTTGATTTTAAATATTGTTTAATTTCTTCTTTGATTTCATCTGTGACCAATTGATTGCTCAGTAGGGTGTTATTTAATTTCCATATGTGTATGGAGTTTTTGAAAATTTTGATCAATAATTTCCAGTTACATTGTACTATGGCCAGATAATATGCATGTGAAAATTTAAATTCCCTTGCGTTGACTTAAGCACGTAGAAAATACAGAAGAATTGTATGGATTCCTAGATACATATAAATTTTCAAGATAAATAAAGAAGATATAAAAATTTTATTAACCCAATATCCATCAACTAACTTCAAAACGTAATTAAAAATTTACCAACAAAGAAAATCCCAAATCCTGATAGATCAAAAGCTGAATTCTATAAGAAATATAGCTGAGCTTTACTGCCAAATCTTCTTAAACCCCTCAGTGAAACCGAAAGGGAAGTAATTTTTCCAAGCTCATTTCTGGAGGCAAGTATTACCCTGATACTAAAAGCAGAGAAAGGCAGAACCAAAAAAGAATTCAGGACAACCTCCCTAATGAACATGGATACAAAGTCTGACCCCTCCCCCC
>NW_004524741.1:4096126-4097431 GCF_000260255.1 Octodon degus
GAGTTTACAGGGTGGACAACTCATACCAGGTAAGCCAGGACTTTTCTAGTTTCAGCACTAAACCCCTAAATCTGGGGAATCCTCAGTGAAATGAAACAGGTTCAACTGGTAATCATAATTGTGTATCCATTTAGTTTTACTGCTATCATGTGTGTGGGTATCTTGCTGCATTAATGACAAAAATTTGGGATAATTTTTATAGGGAAATCTGATAGGAATTAAACAAAGATGGATGTTCATTTACTTACCTATTATTTAAATGTTTTTAGTACAGGGTCTACAGAGTCTCACTACACAGATTGGACTTGTAGTGATCCTTCTGTTTTCATTCTCCCAAGTGCTGGGATCACAGGCGCACACCACCACACCCAGTCTCAGTCACCCTGTCAGCGTTCTATGGGCATGGAGCCAATACAGCATCCTGGTTTCTGCACTGCCTAAGCAGGTGCTTTAGTCCACTGAGCTAACTGGCCAGCCCTCAGAGATGGCTATTTAGACTACTGACAAATAGTCATACACATCTTATTAGACAATAAAAGTTTGGAGTATCTGTCATAGAGTCTCCTTTGCATAGATTTATACTCAGCAGCACAGGAATCTGAATCTAAAACTCAAACAAATGCAACATCAATACAAGTGACCTTTCCTTCCTAGATACTATGATGTCAAGGTTCTTTCCAGACTACTTCACGGGAGCAGCTCTTGAAATATCACTTGTGACTTCCTATCTAGTAAATAAAATAGTTGTTTTATAACCCTCCCATCCTTTAGCAATCTGTGCCATTTGTCAGTTGTCCATTACCTTTGATTGTATCAGAGTTTGCTTTCCCTAAACATTAACAAATTTCATGCTGAAGTCCTTCTGCACCCAGGACACATAAGATTTGTCAGCTCTAAACCAAACATGCTTAACACTCTAAACACACTTAACACCCAAATAAAAATACTGATAATCATCAACTGATCCTTCTCCATTCTTACTCAGTATCAAATTGATCACTAAATTCTCTTAAGGTGATTTGCTTTATTTCTTTTCTCCCTTCTTCTTTTTATACCTACTTGTGATGCCATGACTCATTTCTCCTCATGTCTCCATTGAATTGCCAGAGGCAAGATTCTGAGGCAAGGAATGAAGTGCTGATTCTTGAGAAAGGAGATGCAAATCAAAGGAGGTGAAGATGAATTAAAAATAAGTCAAGGCAAGAGAGCTTTGACAGTATGCTAGGCAACTCTGCCAGCCAGCATTTTCTAAAAACTGCAAGGAAACACGTTGTCACTCTCATCAGGGTTTTTATCAACAACCAG
>NW_004524741.1:4098306-4099800 GCF_000260255.1 Octodon degus
ATTTTATTTTTTTATTTTTTGGCAGAACCAGGGATTGAACTCAGGCCCTTGCACTTGCCAGACAAACGCCTATTCTACTGAGCCATCTCTCTAGCCCTATTTTTTATTTTTGTATTTATTTTATTTTATTTTATTTGAAGTACCAGGGATCAAACTCAGGACCTTGCACTTGCTGGGCAAGCACTGATTCCACTAAGCTAGCTCTCCTGCCCAGCTATTTATTTTAAAGAGAGTGTAGAAATAACAGTTAAGGCACTAGAGATGATATATATTTAAAAAACAACAGGGTGGAATGTATTAAATCATGGTTGCCATATTGCATATTGGTGTCTTATACTGACACCAAAATAATGATTAAAAAACAACTCAGTAGAAATTATATTTGAAAAATTATATATATGTCATACCTAAGAAGAGAGAATTATGATCAAAAAATAGAACAATGATAACTGACGCTGCCTGATTATATCCATTATATGTTAATAAACTTTTTCCATGTAGAATTAGCTATTTTGCTCAGTTCCATTGATAATATAATTTCATATTATATATATTTTGAGGTTTTTAATAGCAAAAATTTACAAAACAAAAAGTTTATAAATCAACTCTTTTCTGAAATTAGCAATCTGTGGATTAATATAGTTTGAAATATTTTGCTTTGTATACTATTTGCTATGTTCATTACTTTTGAATTATGGAATATGAAATCTATCTCAATCATAAACAGAGAAATCCAGCATTGTTTATGAGTAAATTATAGTTGCCTTGGAGCATTGATAAATCTTTATTTTCAAAATTGCTTCAAAAATACTATGAATAACAACTTTTGAAGTCTTTTATTTCCAGCTAAATATCTTTGAAAACACAGAAAAATGAAGAAATGTATTAGTGTTGGAAATTGAGACTAAGTAAACATTTCTTTTTCCATTTTTAAAGAATATTTGAAATTTTATTTATAAATTCCATAAACTACTAAACATAATAACAAGGAGTTCCTGGCTTTTATCCTATATGACTAGAAAAATAAATTACTTTAATAGCTATCTAAATCTGCCTCTTGCTTCCAGAGAGTGAATGTATGATATATTCATCCATTTAAACTGTCCAAAAAGAAATATTCAGTCATTTGACTCTTTGTTTTCTTCTTGCTTAAAACTGTTCCTTTTTTTTATGGATTTAATCAGCATTGAGAAGGCAGGATCAATGTACTTTTTGTGATGCTTCTTCAAGCTCACTTTCTCTTCGCTTTAGTGCCTGAATAATTTCTTGTTCCTTTTGTTCTCTTTGCCTGACTCTCCTCAAGGATTTTTTTCTATAGCTTTCGTTTTCTTGAAATTAGGATCTGAGGTACCCAAATTGAACAAATGGGCAGTACACATTGTCTGAAATTGTGCATCCCTAATGTTTACCTCAAAGGCATCCTCTAATAATCCCTTCTTTTTCATGAGCTGTTTCCTTTTTGCTCAGGTTCTGGTGCTGCACAACCTTGTACCT
>NW_004524741.1:4101250-4101803 GCF_000260255.1 Octodon degus
AGAACAATTGATCTTGGAAGATTCACAGTTTTGGAGATGCTTGGCTCTGTCTTTAATTTTCCTTGGCTCTGTCTTTTATTTTCCTTGGGAAAATATATTCTTAAATTTATTTAAGCTTTTCATTTCCTGAAATGTTTTAGAGTTATCTAAATCATTCTACATTAAGTTTATTTCCAGGATCCTTTAGATTAATTTTCTTGGCTTCCTTTATTTTTCCTCAATAACATTTTTTGAATTTATTTAATTTTTGCTTAATGGTTTTTCTTCTTTATTGTCTGTTGATTCAGTGCTTTGCAATCTTCATTGAGAGATCCAAATAGGAATCTGAAAGGTCATAGAAATGTTTCCCGTCCTCAGTAGTGCAGTGTTTGGTTGGCCATGCTCTTTTATCAACAGCATAGTTCAATTTGAACTTTTTGTCATGAAACATGGCTCAAATCTCTTTTCAACTTTGACTTCTCAATCCTTTTCTGACATTTCCCAGAAGCTAGGATCCTTTGAAACATGCCTAAATTGCTGGTCACTCATTATTTCTTGTTTTTTTATTAATTTT
>NW_004524741.1:4107560-4109018 GCF_000260255.1 Octodon degus
AACTATCTTAGTTAGCTGTAAAATGTGGTAAACTGAGCAAAAGGCAGTAAACTGAGGCTAACCAACAAGAACAGTAGAGATGGCTGAGGCACCCACACCCGCCTTATTAGTACACGAGACAAAGATATGGTGATGAGTCAGATGGATAGCTGAATGGAAAAGCATGTTGACAAATTATCGATGAGGGTGAAAATGGGAAAAAAGAAGAGTTTCAAGGAAACTAATACAATACTTAGACACTCCCCGAGAAGCACTCTTCAAAGAGAAAGATTATGCATCATAATAACTGCATCGCAGCCAGTTCACACATTGCACTGAAATAGTTCTTTAGTACTTGCTAAATGAGTGCTATCCAATTTGGGGTGGGGGGAGATTTTATGATGCTTTCAGTTTTCAATTCAATTGAAGATTCTGAATATACCGTTTGTGCTTTTGTAGCGCCCTCTAGTGCCCATTTTGTTTAGTAACACTAAAAAGGCCAGAGAACCTGCAAACCTGGCAGTGAGCAATGCGTAACTTCCACAGGGTGTCGGCAATTTAACGTATCAATGGGTGCTTGAATGACATTTAGTCTGAGCTACCTCTGGTCTTCTCCACACAGACACTGCATTAGTGATTCCAAAATCCTGGTCATTAAAACTATGATGACAACTCTCAATAATGTGGCATATTAATATAGTGCTACTTGCTTCCTTATGAAGCCAACAAAAATGACAGCACAGGAGCAGTACATACCAAGCACAGCAGGATAAGGAGAATAAGGAAGGGAACAACAGTAGGTAAGAGACGCAGTATTTTCAAATTTGCAAACAATGACTGGAAGACTGTGAAGGATGCCAACACACAAATAAAACCCAGAACATTTCAAAAATGAAAGACACTAACTCTCCTAAAGTGTTATGGTTTGTGTCTAATTGTCCCCCCAAAGCCTCATGCAGACACTGGGGAGCTTCTAGGGTTCATGATTAATTCGAGATCCAGTGCTGGGATTATGAGTGAGTGCTACATCCACCTTGTGGCAAATAATCTGCATACAATAGTAAGGAGGGGAGAGAGACTTGCTAGCGACTGAAGCTGCAGTTCCTCCCTTTTCTCTTTGCTGTTTTCCACCACCACAAACTGCTGCCCTCTTCCATGTGCCACTCTGCCTTGGAGCCAGCTGAATATGGACTGAAATTTCCACTAACTGTATGTAAGCTAAATAAGGCTTTTGTTCCTAAATTCTGGGTTTTGGGTATTTTGTGCAGTAATGAAGAAAATGTAACTGAGACAAAAAATTTCAGCCCTGCTAAGTATAAAACAGAAAAGAAAGAAATGTGTTTTTATCGTGGAGGAAAGAGGTAAAGGTAATTACTAGGTTGATGGTGGTAAGAAATCTCAAGAATCTGCCTGTGAAACAGAGAAGCTAACTAGTCAGTATAAAAGGAGAGAAAAACTGGGGGAACTTTAGTAGCATTT
>NW_004524741.1:4111538-4112177 GCF_000260255.1 Octodon degus
CTTGCAGACAGGCACGTAGGTCACTGAGCTATATCCCCAGCCCTTAACAATATTATTCACTATTTCCTCATTTTGTTCTGTTTTGGAAATACACAGTTTTGTTTCATTAAGTACACTTTATTTATGTTACCTAACTTAATGGACTATGTGTTATTTTAAATGAATTATTACATAAATGTTCTAATTTTAATTGTTATAATAAACATTGATAGATGTAGTACCCTTAATCAAATACTCTATAGGAACCTCCATAATTTTTAAAACAAAGGGTTCATGATATCAAAAATATTGAAGTTTGCACAAGGCCGGCCTGAACTGCGTAGTGAGACGCTGTCTCAAAATAAATAAAAAAATAAATAAATAAAGACTATTATACTTGAGTGATACAATATCATTGTAAAAGTTTATAAGCACTACTAAATATTTTCTTTAGTTTGATAAAAAGATATTTAGATCTACTTTAAGGTATCAAATGTTTTGGGGTTTTTTTGTGTTTTTAGGGAAGGGTCTACAGGGTGTTCAGGGTCTCACTACTAGATCATATTAGTAGTGATCTGCCTGTTTACAGCTTCCCAAGAGCTAGGATTACAGGCACGTGCCACCTCAACCAGGCTCAATTACCATCTAAGTGTACCCGGG
>NW_004524741.1:4113972-4116017 GCF_000260255.1 Octodon degus
TAATAGGTACATTGCTTATTAAATATTCTATAACTTATTTGATTCCTTGCTTAAAAATTTCCCAATATTATCAATAATGACACTGAAAAACATTAGTTCATACCTAGCTTTTGCCCACTGAAAGAATGCAGGCTAGAAATAGACCCTCTAAGAAGTTTATCTTGGGTTGGGAAGGATCCAACGTCCTGCACTCTGCAGTAGGAGGCCAGGCCTGGTATATGAGGCTTTCAGAGGTGGCTAGACCTGCTTGCTTTGCTCATCCAGCAATGTGAGCAAGGACATGCCCTGGCTTGAATGATTCCCACAGTTGGGAGTGGACAAACTGAGTGTATTCTGGTAGGGGGAGAACCTCACACACCCACAGGCCATAAGCTAGGTGGTGAAAACTGTGACTGTGTGACAGGACGATGCAGAATGTCGGGGTTGCCAGAGCTTGTCCTTTAAAACAATTAACAAAATAAAGAAAACCTTAGTCTACAATAGAAAAAGAATACATAAAAGACCTACACCAATGTGATTAGGAAAGAAAAAAATGAAGCCATAACACACATAGCTGAAATCCAAATTATTAATAACTACTATAAATACATGTACTGTGATATATTGAAAAACCCAGAAGATTTGTATATACATAAAAATTATCAATGTTGAGCCAAAAATATTTAAGAACCAGGAATGTGATCATTATGTAGTTCAGATATATACTAGTCAAACTAAAAATTAAAAGAAAAAGAATAGATAAATCTAACCATTTGGTATATCATCAAAAATTTTTACAAGAAACCATTAAGCAAATCTACTGTGAAGAAAGTAAAGAAACCACCTTTCACATTCATGCAGGTAAGAGGCTAGCATGTATTGTATACAAATTGAGGAAAATAATCAAAATTAGCAGTTTAAACTGAAATCATGACTGCCAACACTTTCAGTGAGATTTCAGGAACATCAGCAGTACTGATCATGGTCCAATAGAGTTTGGAAATTCAAAGATAATGGTGCCTGGCCCCAGACTACCCTCCAAAATTGCTTTGTCTGGTGCAGCACTCTTGGTACTCCTCAGAGAGACAATCACATCACCTAAGTGGCCCAGGTTGGGGGAGACGTCTTGCTGCTTCCACCAGACCATAGCGTCTCTCAGAGCTGCAGGACCAAGCAGGAGCCTACAGGTTGGTTTCCAAAGTAAATGCAGAAGTGGATGGAAGAAAGCACAGCCAGTTTTTCTGGGTCAGCCTCAGCACACTAAGGAGCAGAGGCAGGACTGCCTTCAATGAAATTAGGCTTTCTCCATCTGCCAAAGAGAAAGGGAAAGGGCAAGGCCTCACATTTACATCTCATTGTCATGTCCCTTTCATGGACATAAGGAAAGCATAAGGAATATACATTGATCTCGATTTCCTCATTCTGGAGTGCCTAGCATACTAAATATTAGTAAATCGGTGACTGCAATGAAGTTAGTTTTTCATAGCAAATGGAAAACATTATGTGTGTGCTTTGTAACAATGTATGTAGCAGCATATTGTATAGAGGTGGGAAGTCTAGGATTTGAAATATACAACATGATTACAGCATTTCTGCCAAAGAATAAAAATAATTTGGACTAGAGCAATAATAACTAAGACAAAGGGAGGGAATTAACAAAATAAGTAGTTTTAAAGCTAAGACAGTTTTTTCTGTCTTAGTGGTATGGAGGAAAGAGCACTTACTAGTCAGTCTCAGACATTTATTCTCAGACACTCACCCAGCTTAGTAGGTGTATGGTGACATGGAGAGATAGCAAATACCCCCAAAGGAATGCAACCTAAACAGGATAGCAAACAGGAAAAATATACAAACAGAGGAGCCAGAATGTTGAGCAAACCTGTCATCACGCTTCAGTGCTGCTCACAGTGCAGGTTTGGAGAGATGCCCAAATCTTCCCAAGGGAGAAGCCCCTGGAAGGGGAAGCCAGCTTAATGCTCCCCTAGCTACCAGTATCCTCGTAGTGGCCAAGCCCCATAGAAAACCTGTTGGGATATTGTTGCAAAGGAGGGATCCTCTGGTCCCAA
>NW_004524741.1:4116902-4130726 GCF_000260255.1 Octodon degus
ATTCTAAGGTTTGTTTTTCTTATATATGCATATAACTATGTGGCTATGTATGTTAGTTCTCTGGTTCTCTGGTCACGCCCAGATTTTCTGACACCAACTTCAGCAAGTTCAGCCCAATGTGGCTTTAGAATAGTGGGCTTTATCATAGACATTTACATAAAGCCGGAAAGGTCTGCACAAGCATGGTTACCTTGATGATCTATCTCTTAATTCAAACAGTTTCCTAACGTTTGGAAGCCCATGACATAGAAATTGTTTTCTTAGATGTTTAGTAACCTCTAATCACTTTGGAAACATATTCAGTAAGGAGTCTTTTGCATCTATCCCGTAGTTTCCTCTCCAAACAAAAGTATGGGAGAAATAAAAATAGGAAAAAATCCTTAATTAGAATGTACCAATGGTTCTGATAATAGAGATTGCTATATTTGGAACCATAAGACTTTAGATCTAGAAGTCAAACAGATTAATCTCTAAGCCATCACATTCTCCCTCATTAAAAAAAAATGGAAATACTTTTGCTTGCCTCATGGTGTTACTTGATGGAATAGATGACATAATGCATGCAAAGTGTGCATACAAAGAGATGGGCCAAAAGAAATAAGTAGCCTCTCAGACATTCCAATTCTGTAGCTAATTTTTGTAGCTACAGAAAATAAGCTAATTTTTAGCTAATTCTATAACTAATCTCATCTTGATTTTTAGATTTTACTTGTCTTGGTTTTTTTTTACAGGGTCTCACTATGCAACTTGGACTTGTAGTGATACTGGTGTTTTCAACCTCCCCAGAACTGGGATTACAGGCGTGCAGCAACACACCCGTACTCTGGCTGGCTCAGTCTGCCCCAGGGGCAGTACTAGCAAGGCATGTGGTGCCAGGATCAAACCCAGTCCCTGCACTTGCCTAAGCCCAGTCCCAGGCTCCACTGAGCATTCTTGCCAGACTCATTTGACTTTCTTAAAAGTGACAAAACTTGTGCAAACATTTGATAGTGCAGCCCCTTAGAGAGCTACTATTGAGCACTGATTGTATAGTTTTGTCCTCCTGAGATTCAAATAATGTCAATTTATTTAATACTTAATATAAATGACACTTTTTGCCAGATGCTTTTATATCTTTATTTTTATTTCATTTTAACCATGATTACATAAGGAGTATTTTATCTCAATTATAGAAACAGAAACTCAGGGACAGAGATGTTGAAAAATGTAAATAAAGTCACAAAGCTAGCTATATAGTAATGCCATGTTTTAAACTTTTTACTGGAGATTCTAAAACTACTAAAAGTCAGAAAAACTAAATATTTCACAGATACCTATGCAGAAAGTAAAATTAAATTATTATAATTGAAGTTATGGCTTGCTGCAAGTTTTTCATTAATTAATAAACTATCTTTTTCTGTCATAAGAAAAAGTTATTTTTTCACAGTTATCTCATGTAATGTTTAAAAATTCTAAATTCTTCATACTTCCTTAACAGTCTTAGGATCACTGTGGCTCTTCCTGGGTCTATTACATTATGCTCATCTGCTTAGGCAGATGCAAGGGCAAGGAGTTCGATCCCTGGGCCTGCTGTGCCGGCCCTGTCCCTGGGATGTGCTCAGACGGCAATTGAGACTGGGTGTGCTGGTGCTCGCCTGTAATCCTAGTGCTTGGAAGGCTGTAAACAGGAGGATCACCACATCTAATCTATGTAGTGTGACCCTGTCAACCCTGTAGACCCTGTAGAATCTGTACAAAGTACCAAAAAAATGAAGTATTAGGAAAAGTGACTTATATCAAGTTAGGAAGAACTGCTATTTTGATTATATTGACACTTTTCTTCCTAGACATAGAATATTTGTCTAGTTTTTCAGTGTTCCTTTGGTTTATTCTAACAGCATATTATAATTTCCCTCATATTAAAGTGAAAATGTTTTAAGGATTTCTGGAAAGGTTATAGAGTGGTGAGAATCAGAGAAATAGTCACTCTGAGTTGGTGTACAGACCCTGTAATATAGAAACATGAGGAGCAGGAAGGAGGTGGGTCCGTGGGACCAAGGAAAGAATGATCTGAAGTGGGAACTGCAGCCCATGGGGACAGTAAAGAAAGAAACTTCTACAATAAAGGAGGATGTTGGAAAAGACCAGAAGTGGACCAGAGCAGTGGAAGAAGTGGACTGCAGTGGCTGGTGAGGTATTCAACTTCAGACACCTCCCCCCCCAGGAGAGGGCAACAGGCTGAGAGCAACCTTGGAAAGTGAACAAATGAGCTCAGAAATCACAGAAAGTCACTCTTCCATCTAGCAGTGTTGAGATCAAGGAGCTGAGTTTAAATCAGCAGTTGACCAAGGAGCTGAAAATGAGCCAGAAGGGAGTCAAGTTCAAGGTGGCATAAGGCACAAGTCCTGTTGCAGGCTGAACGGATCTGGTTCCAGACTTATGGACTAACCTGAACATTAATGGAACTAAACCTGCAAGCTTACTGGGATTATCCACTACCATTCCATAAAGTTACAGCAGGCTTGATGACATTAACTAACTTGGTTCTAGGTTTTGCCTGCTCACAGTGTCTACAAATGATAACAGGACACACCTTGAAGTGGACCTTGTTTTGTTTCACATTATTTTTATATTATGTTGAACATAGTTTCTAGAGGGGTTCTTTTGGTTGTTTCTCTGTTATTTCTTTATTATTATTATTATTATTACTATTATTTTCTTTCCCCTCTGTCTTCTACACATTTCCCAAAGTTTGCCTGATATTCCTTTGTCCTCCAGCCTTGCTTTTAACCTCTTCTTCTGCTTGTATTCCTCTACTTTTCCCTACAACCCTTTAACATTTTCTCCCTGAGGGTAAAATTGAAAGCTTATTTATTGCATACAAGTTTCTGCTTCATTTTAGATTTTAATATACAACCACAAACCTAGCTCATATGTTTAAAAGTGACAAATTAATAGTTCACCAAATTTATAATTTTCTAGACTATGATTGATATTATTGTTGTTATTGATTGAACTACTTTAACCAAAGTGACAAATTGTTCTAACAAGGTCGTGAAGAATTCTACAAGCCAGTGTCAGAGAACCAGGGGCTGAACCAAGCAGGCAGCAATTTCTCATCCCCAATGAATTGAAGAGGTACGATCTTGCAATAGACCTAAAAACCAAATCCAGTTACACCTTGAAGAAACCTCTGAAAAGTAATCATTTCCTAAGGTTTCTTAATTTGAGCAATAAAGCTCTCTTCATAGGCTATTTAGAAGCATCAATGCAGGAATTAAGAGGGCTGGGGATACCGCTCAGTAGCATAGGTGGCTGTCTAACAAGTACAAGGTCCTGAGTTCAATCCCCAGCACAAAAAAAAGAAGCAAAAATTAAATAAAAAGAATAAGAATAAGAAACACTTAAACTAGTTACAAGTACAGAATTCCAGGTTTCAAAAGGAAAGTTCAAGGAGCAATAGGGTGGAAAATTCTGAAATCCATCCATCTGGACTTTCTAACTTGTAACAGCAGAATTAATAAAGAAAATGAATGAAGCTCTAGAGAAAAAATCAAATCAGAAATAATTTCTCATGTAAGCACATTGATGATGACCACAATGAAAGACATGCTTATTGACTCCAGAACAAATACAGATTTTTAAGAAATAGAGGAACATAGGAAAATGGTAGAAATCATGAATGTCAATCATAGGGAAGAAATGGAATACAAAAACAGATTTAACCATATCCAAGAGACTAGAAATTTCACTGAAAGTATGCACAGCAGAATAAGCCAAATTGAGGACAGAATCCCAGATATAAAAGGCAAGATTGCAGTTGGTGATAATGAAAAGAAAGATTTCTTAAAAATAACAAAAGATCATGAAGATTAATCCAGTAGCTGATAGGTGACACAAAGAACAAACTGGATTTCAAACATGATTGATTAAGAGAGACCAAGAAAGTCACAACATCCTTGTAAAGTGAGGAATACAGGAGAGAGAGAAAGCAATCATAAATACACATGCAGTTGCTGCCAGTGCAACTAACTATATAAAACAAATATTGAGAGACATTAAAAATCAAATAGGTAAACAGTAAAGATAGCTCAGCTGTCTAAGTGCCTGACTAGGCAAGCAGAAGCAATGAGGTTCGATTCCTGGTACTGCATGCCTTGCTGGCCCTTCCCAGGGTGCCAAGTCAGCCACCAAGTCCAGGCATAGCCGTGCACATCTGTAATCCCAGCACTGGAGAGGTTGAAATAGAAGGATCACTGTAAGTCTGAGCTGCACAGTGAGATCTTGTACCAAATACATTTTAAAAAATCAAATAAGCACTAATGTAATTACAGTGGGAGACCTCAGTATCACACTGACAGAAATAGACCAATTAGATGAAAAGTTAACAAAGAAAATATCAGAACTGTACTAGATTTTTTATTAATTTTATTGAGAAACAAATAGCAATGAGACAGTATCAAAACAGGTTAGTAGGACAGTTGCAATAATTAATACATTGCATATCATTGTCTTCATAGTAGCTATTCATAGTGCAAGATGCAGACATGATTTCCTGTCCAAACACTATTAGTACAAATCTTTGTTCTCATTGAATTAAGAGAAAGTAGCTGGATATCTATCCTAATTCTTTTGTATATACAGATAAGAATGGTCCTTTATTTATATCCCCCCTTTTCTGTTTTGTTTTGTCAGAGATGGGTATTCCATTGCTATTTAAATATTGTAGGTATGTGAATTCAATGGCCATGACACATCTACATGGATGATGCTGACAAAGGATCTACAAACTGCGATACAGCATATCAGGGTAAATCCTGAGGGGATCTGATTGACCTTGTCAGATACAAAAGTTACAGTTTTTGTTATATAGATCTTGCTTTATCTTGGTCTTAACCATCCAGCAGAAAAGTATAAAAACAAGGTATACAAAATAAAGCCGTATTAATATGCTGAGCTGTGAAAGGCTCAAGTCAACAGCTTCTGACATTGCCAGTCCTACGGATAACCCACTACTATTATGGACTACTGGACTATATTGTACTAGATTTTTAAGCAAGTGGATTTAGTAGATATCTACAGTTTTTGCCCCATAACATCAGAATAAAAATTTTTCTCAGCTGCATACAGAATTTTCTCCAATGTAGACCTCATAATATATCATAGAACATGTTTAAGTATATTCAAAAGAATCAAAATTATCCTATATTTATTTTTATCTTTTGCTTTATTTTTCATTTACTTTTTAACCTTTTATTCATTTTAATGAATAAAATGAAACACTTTCAAAAAAGGTTAGTAGGACTAGGGCTGACCAAATAGCTCAGGGGATTAAAGTGTCTGCAAGCAGGCTCAGGGGTCAGGGGTTCTGTTCTTGGGCCCGCTGTGCCAGCCAAACCCCCGGAGCAAGTTGAGATGGCAATTGAGACTGGGTGAGGTAGCGCATGCCTATAATCCCAGCTCTTGGGAGGCTGTAAACAGGCAGATCACCATGAGACCCTAGTAGTGAGACCCTGAATATCCTGTAGACCCTTTTCTAAAAATACAAGAAAAGAAAAAAACAGGTTGGTAAGACAGTTACAATAATTAATACATTGCATATTGTTGTATTCATAGTAGTTATTCTGAGGACAAGATGCAGACATGATATTTTTTCAAATAATAATAGTACAAACTTTTCTTCTCATTGAACTAAGAGAAAGTAGGTGCATTTCTATCCTATCTTACATATACATATATATTTTTTCACAATAAAAGTGATTATTTATGTCCACCTTCATTGATTTCTTTTCTCAGAGATGGTTATTCCATTGCTCTTAGAGAATCTGTATTTGGAGAAGTCTTTGAAGGACTTTTACATACTTGATGCCAGTCAAAATATTGTAGGTACTTGAATTCAGCTAAATAACCCAATATGGCCCAATAGTCCACAATAGTAGTGAGTTATCAGCACAATGGGCAATTATGGGAAGTTGTTGACATGAGCCTTTTACAGCTCAGCATATTGATATAGCTTTAATTTTGTATATCTTTTGGTTACACTTTTCTGCTGGATAGTTAAGGCCAAGTTAAAGCAAGACATTTATAACTAAAAATGTAACTTTTAGTATCTGATCTTATCAAAAGTTACATTTTTAGCTATATATGTCATGCTTTAACTTGGTCTTATCCAATCCCCTCAGGACTTACTCTGGAACAGTGTACAGCACCTTGTGGATCTTTTGTCAGTGTCAGCCATCTGGATGAGTCATCGCCATTGCTTGACCAATTTTCTCTCTGTGAAAGCCTGATAGAAGTTTCTCAGTAGGTGACTCTCCTTAGGCACACAATGAGTCATCGATCACTTTATTCTGTGGCCCCATAATCTACTTGATCAGAATACTTGGGATTCCACTTAGTTACAGGATGTATCAGCAAAGGTTCTCTTATGTCCTGAGTCCTCAATGAACTTGAAGGGTTAGGGCCAAAATATTGGCTAACTTTTTAGCCCATCTATCTGTCTAATTTTTGGTCTATAAACTTTAGTGCTAGACATCCTGAATAGAAGCTTGATGATATTATTATCTATAACAGAGGCTTTTAAGCTTAACATGATTGTGTGTCTGAATATCACATAACTTAGACATAAAATGAAAGTGTTACCTTACAAAAATCATGTTCTAAAATTTAAATCCATATAGAATGTTTAAAAAACAACAGCACATTTTTACACAGAAATTTAGAAATTAAACCTTATACAACATTGTAGCAGTACAGTCCTGATACATTTTGTTATTCTTCTTCCTCATTTGCTTTTGGTACCATTTTTTATGTACATTCACTGAGGAGAGTACAACCATAATTGATATGACATTAGAAGCAGTATACATTTAGACCAAAATGGCATGTATTTTAAGTATTGTTTTAGTATTACACATTGCTGTCCACAATATAGCTGCTTTTCACAGATATCAGCATATGGAGTTCATCAGAATGAGAATTCTACCAATTAAGTACTATTTTCCAAAACCTGATGTAAATTTTTAGGATCATTTCCTTAATCATCTTGTCTGTATAAATGTATGGGTTTGCCTCTACCATATTTCCTGACTTTTCTCCTTTCTCTCTCTTCATGGTTTAATCCTTAAGTTCTCTCTTTCCATTTAACTTTTATATCTTTACATTATAATTTCTTCTTTTGAGTTCTTATACAAAGGAAACTATACGATATTTACACATGTGTGTCTGGTTTATTTCACTTATGAGTATAGCTTCAAGTTGCATCCACTTATATATGAGGGCTTCATACTTATTTTTCTTTATAGCTGAATAATACTCCATTGTATGAAAGCACCACATCTTTTTCCTCCATTCCTCAGGTGATGGGCATTTTAGTTGTTTCCAATATTTAGCTATTACAAATTATGCTGCTATAAACATAGGCACACATATATCACTGTGATATGATGTTTTCAGTTCTTTTGGGAAAAGTTCCACAAGGGGGATAGCTGGATTGAATGGGATTTCAAGTCCTAGGTTTCTGAGGAGTCTCCACACTGATTTCCATAAGGTTTACACCAGACTACATTTCCAACAGCAGTGAAGAAAGATTCCTTTTCCCTGAATCACCTCCAACATTTGTTGTTGGTGGATTTCTTCATGATAGCCATTCTTGCTGGGGTAAAAATGGTCTATCAATGGTGTTTCAATTTGTATTTCCAAAATGGCTAGTATTGTGGAGCATTTTCTCATGTATTTTTTTGCATCTTGCCTCTGAGAAATGTGGGTTCATTGTGATGTCCATATTTGGACTGGGTGTTTAAATTTTAGGACCCTAATGTTTTTAGTTCTTTATAAATTCTAAATATAAGATCTTTGAGTGCATATTAGTTAAGATTTTCCCAAATTTGTGGATTTTCTTTTCATTCTGTTGGTAATTTCTTTTGATGTGCAGAAATTTCACACTAAGAAGCAGTCCCAGAGGTTGATTCTTTCAAGTATTTCACATGCAGTTTGATTTTTGTTCATAAAATATTTGCCAACTATTATGTCCTCAAGATTTCAACCTACTTTCTCTTTCAGGAGATTTAGTGTTTCTGTTTTAATGTTTATATTTCTAATCCATTTTGACTTTAGATTAGTGCATGGTGACAGACTCGTATCAAGTTTTAGTTTTCGGCATGTAGAGAATCAGTTTTTCCAGCACCCTTTGTTAAAGAGGTTTTCTTCCAGTACACATGTTTGACACTTTTGTCCAAAATGGTTGAAGGTCTTTCTAGTTTTTTCTGCTTCTTCTAATCTATTCTCTTGATTCTTGGGTCTATTTTTTGTGTGTGTGCTAATATCATGCTGATTTTATCATAGTAGCTTCGTGGTATAAGTTCAAGTCAGGGATTGTAATGCCTCCTGTGTTGACCTTGTTCCCTAGGATTGCCTTTGCTATTCTAGGTCTTTTCTGGTCCAAATAAATATTAGGAATGATTTCTCTAGGTCTGTGAGGTATGTTGCTGGTATTTTGATAGGGATAGCATTGAATGTGTATAACAATATTGGGAATACGGCAATCTTCACAATGTCGGTTCTTCCTATTCAGGAGCAGGGAATATCTTTATATTTTCTGAAATCCTCCGTAATCTCTCTTTTTCTGAGTACTATAATTTTCATTGAATTGATATTTTACTTCTTTAGTTAGACTAATTCCTTTTATTCTATTTTAGGGAAGGGTCTAGAGGTTGTTCAGTGTCTAACTGCTAGACTAGAGTCATAGGAATCGGTATGCTTACAGCCTACTAGGAGCAGGGATTATGGGCATACATCACCATGTCCAGTCTCAATTGCTGTCTCAGCGAGCCCTGGGGGAGGGACAGCACAGCAGGCCCAGGTATCAAACCCCCAGGTCTTGTGCCTGCTTGCAGTTGTTTTAATACATTGAGCTATTTGGCCAGCCTACTTACATTAATTCCTATTTATTTCATTTTTCTTGGTGCTATTGTAAAAGGTATTGTTTCTGAAATTTCTCTTTTTGTTTGTTATCCGTGCTGAGGAATGCTTTTGTCTTTTGGATATTGACTTTGTAACGTGCTATGCTACTGAATTTGAGCATTAATTCTCAGAGATTCTTGTTGGAGTTTTTTGGGTCTTCCAAATAGAGTATCATGTCATCTGCAAAAAATGATAGTTTAACTTCTTCTTCACTATTCTTATTCATTTTGTTTCTCTCTTTTGTCTAATGGCTCTAGCTAGTGATTCCAGAACTATATTCAATAGCAGTGGTGATAGAGAACACCCTTGTCTTTTCCCTGATCTGAGAGTGAAAGATTTCAATATTTCCCCAGTTAGAATCATGTTAGCAGTTGCGTTGTCATAACTGGCTTTTATAAGATTGAGGTAGAGGCCATCTATTCCAATTTTCTATAGGGCTTTGATCATGAATGAGTGTTGAACATGTCAAGGGCCTTTTCTGCATTGCTTGAGATGATCATGTGGTTTTTGGATTTGGCTCTTTTGATATGGTATATTATATTTATTGATTTGCATATGTTAAACCATCCATGCATCCTGGGGATCAATCCTACCTGGTCATGGTATATAAACTTCTTGATGATTTGCTGTATTATATTTGCTAGAATTTTTTGAGCATTTTGGCATCTCTGTTCATGAGGGAGATTGGCCTATAGTTCTCTTTTTTAGCAGCATCTTTCCCTGGTTTTGGTATCAGTATAATTCTTGCCTCCAGGAATGATTTTGGGAGAACTGCTTCCTTTTCAATTTCATTGAAAACTTTGAGAAGTATTGGGATTATATCTTCTGTAGCTTTCTTGTGGAATTCAACTGTGAATTCAGTGGGACCTGGTCTTTTATTCAACGTTATGTTTTTTATTGCATTTTGAATTTCATTGGCTGTTATTGGGTATTTGAGAGATCTTGTATCCTCTTAATTCAGTTTTGGTAATTTGTATCTTTCTGGAAATCTGTTCATTTCTTCTGTGTCTTTGATTCTGAGACAATAAAGATTTTCCAAGTAGCTATTGATGGTCTTTGAATTTCCACTGGGTGTACTGTAATTTTGCACTTTTAATTTCTTCTTGCTTGAATTTGAGGGTTTTTTTCCTCTTTTTGATGAGGTAAACTAGGGGCTTATTAATTTTATGTAATCTTTCAAAAAACCAACTTTTTGATTCATTAATTCTTTTTTTGTTTCAATTGCATTAATTTCTTCTCTAGTCTTTATAGTTTCCTCCCATCTTTGGACTTTGAGTTTGGTTTGCTTTTCTTTTTCTAGACGTTTGATTTGCAGAATTAGGGTATTTATTTGTTGCTATTCTGTTTTCCTAATATGTGAGTTCACAGCTATAAATTTCCATCTAAGAACTGTTTTCATAGCATCCCATAAATTCTGATAAGTTGTGCTTGAATTTTTATTGAATTGTAGATATGGTTTAATTTCATCTGTAATCCATTTGTTGCTGAGGAGGGTGTTATTTAATTTACCTGTGCTTTTGAGGGTTTTGTGCTTTCTTTTGTCATTTAGTTCATCTCATTGCACTGTGGTCAGATAATATGCATAAGATAATTTCTGTTTTATTGCACATACTTAAGCATGACCTATAGACTAGTCTGTGTTCTATTTTAGATAATGTCCCGTGTGCAGTTGAAAAGAATGTGTATTCAGCTATGGTTGGGTGGAACACTCTGTATATGTCCACTAAGTACATTTGTTCAGAGGTCTAGTTCATTTCTACTTCTATGCTAATGTTTTTTCTGTTGACCTACCTTTTTGGAGAAGAGGGTGTTAAGTTCTCCAGTTAATATTGTGATATTGGATATTAGATTTTTCCTGTCCATTAAGATTTGTCTTCAAAGGGCCAGCCAAATAGGTCAGCAGATTAAAGTGCCTGCAAGCAGGTGCAGGGGTCAAGGATTTGATCCCTGGGCCTGCCAATGCTGGCCCGGGCCCCAGGGAACACTTAGATGGCAATTGAGACTGGCCATGGTGGCTCACACCTGTAATCCCGGTTTTGGGGAGGATGTAAACAGGTGGATCACTACAAGTCTGAGCTAGTAGCAATACCCTGAACACCCACCTTGTAGACCTTTCTGTAAAATACAAGAGAGAGAGAGAGAGAGAGAGAGAGAGAGAGAGAGAGAGAGAGAGAGAGAGAGAGATTTGTCTTATACAGTTGGGTGCTCCTGTGTTTAGTGCACAAAATTTTATGACTGTTACCTCTTCCTCTCTTCCTCTTGTATTTTTCTCCTAACCAGTACGCAGTGGCCTTCTTTATTTCTTTTTATCATACTTGGCTTGAAATTCAGACTGTCTGTTAGAAGGATTTCTACTCCTGCTTTTTTCTGAGGTGCTTGTGTAGGTAGTATTGTTTTCCATCCTTTAACTTTTAGCCTAAGAATTTCTTTATGAGCAAAGTGTGTTGATTGTATACAGCATATTGTTGCATTTTGTTTCCTAATCAACTGTGCCAGTCTATTTTTCTTAATTGTTGAACTGAGTCCATTTACATTGATGGTTATAATTGAGATGTATTGACTTATGATTGACATGTTATTTACCTGCTGTTGAATACCTCCCTTTTTTTCCCTGTTCTTAATTGTTTGCACTAGTTGGTGCATCCTTTACATTCTCATTCATGAAGTTGTGGTCACCTTGGTCCCTCTTTAGAATACCTTTTGGTAGACTGGATAGGGTTAACTTTTTTAATCATGAAATTCTTTAGTTGTTTTTTGTCATGAAAGAAGTTCCCTTCTCCATTGAACTTGAGAGAGAGTTTTGCAGGTTATATCAGTCTGGCTTCATATTTATTTTCGTGTCAGACTTGAAGTTCTTTGGTCCATGCTCTTCTTGACTTGATGGTTTGTAAAGAGAAACCTTCCATTACCTTTATGGTTTTCCTTTAAATGTCATCTGTCTCTTTTTCTTTAGAGGCTTTTAGTATTATTGTTCTTATTCTAAAATTCTGGGATCTTATTATTATATGTCTGGGTGTGTTTTTAATTGAATTGATGTTATTTGAAGTTCTATATGCTTCAGGTACCTGAATGTCAGATTGTTTCCCCATATTTGGGAAGTTTTCTGCTATTACTTTTGCCCATATTCTTTTTTATCATTTATATTGACTCCTTTCTCATCGATGCCCATTAGTCTTACGTTGTTCATCTTTTCATAGTCTTGCAGATGTTGAGTTATTTTTTTTCCTGCACCCTACTTGTATTTAAAAATTTTTTCTTATCTTTTCACTAGCTGCAATGGTGTCTTTATGATCTGAAATTCTATCATCACTTTCATTCAGACGCTTTTAACAGCTTGTGATTGAGGTTTTAATTTGCTGCATTTCTCTTTGAATCTGCTCCATGCATTCTATTTCTTTCCTATATTGCTCATTCAAGGATTCTGTCATTTTTCTATTCTCCTTTATTTTTATTAGTGTCTTCTTTAGAAGCACTTAGTACTTCTTTCATTATCATTTCTTTTTAAAATTTTTTATAATTTCTTCTGTAACCCACTGGTTGCTGAGGATAATGTTATTTAATTTACATGTTTGGGGGGTTGTATTGGAGTTTTTTGTAATTTATTTCCATTGTCATTGCACTATGGTCAGATAATATGCATGGGATAATTTGTTTTCTTGTGTATACTTAAGCATGACCTGTAGGCTAAAATGTGGTTTATTTTATTTTATTTTTTATTTTTATTCATTTTAATGCAAAAATAAAATAGCAATGAAACAGTTTAAAAATAGGTTAGTGGGATATTTACAATAATTAATTCAATTCATATTGTTTTCTTTGTAATAGTTATTCAAAGAACAAGATACAGACATGATATCTTGTCTAAACAATATTAGTAGAAACCATTCTTCTCGTTGAACTAAGAGAATGTAAGTGTATATCTACCCTAACTATTTTGCATACACATATATATTGTTTTACTTGCCTAATGGTCTTTTATTTATGTCCCCCTTTTTTGTTTTATTTTGTCTGTTCTGCTGGTAACCAACTACTCTATGGACTATTGGACTACATTGGGTCATTTTGCTGAATTCAAGTACCTACAATATTTGAACTGGCATCAAGTATGAAAAGGTACTTTAAGGACTTCTCTAAATACAGCTTCTCTAACAGCAATGTGGTCTGTTTTGGAAAAATTGCCCTTGTGCAGCTGAAAAAGGTGTGTATTCAGCACTGGTTGGGTGGAAAACAGCATGTGTCTACTAAGTCCATTTGTTCCAAGTTCTGGTTCAGTTCTACTACTTCTTTGCTAATTATTTGTCTGCTTCACCTATCTTTTTGAGATAAGGTGGTGCTAACATTGTGGTATTAGATATTAGACTTTTCATGTCCATTAATACTTTTCTTATGTGGTTGGGTGCTCCCATGTTTTGTGTATACATATTTATGATTGTTACCTCTTCCTCTTGTATTTTTTCATTAACAAGTATGAAGTAGCCTTCTTTATTTTATTTGATCATTTTTGCTCTGAAGTTGAGACTGTCTGTGAAAAGGGAGGCGCTGGGGTAGTTAGTACTGTTTTCCATCTTTTGACTTTCAGCCTATGAATTTCTTTATGAGTTAAATACATTTATTGTATACAGCATATTGTTGGATTTTGCTTCCTAATCCATTCTGCCAGTCTATTTTTAATTATTGAATTGAGTCTACTTACGTTGATGGCTATAACTGAGATGTATTGACATGATTCACATGTTATTTAGCTGCTGTTGTATACCTGTTTTTCTCCTGTGCTTTTTTGCCCTAGTTGGTGTATACTTTATATTCTCACTGGCGGAGCTGTGGTCACTTTGATCCCTCTTCAGAATATCTTTCAGATACTGGAAATCAGATCACTATCTGAAG
>NW_004524741.1:4136811-4138357 GCF_000260255.1 Octodon degus
GAAACTGTCTCATTGCTGTTTATCAATAAAATTTTGAAAAAAAAGAATAGAGGAGAATAGAAAAATGATGGAAACCTTAAAAGGTCAATATAGAAAACAAATAGAATTCATGAAACAGATTCAAAGAGTTATACAGGACATTAAAAACAATTAAAATTTGGCAAAATCATCTGAATGAAAGTGAAGATAGATTTTCAGACTTTGAAGACACTATAACAACTATTGAAAAGGTAAGGAAAAATTTCCTAAAAACAACTAGGATCCAGAAAATATGATTTCAATAGCTGCAAAAAGATGCAAAGATGTATAACGTTAGATTAATAGGCATCAAGGAGTAGAAGGAGTCAATGCAAATGATATAAAAAGAATATGGGCAGAAGTAATAGCAGAAAATTTCCCAAATGTGGGGAAACAATCTGACATTCAGGTAAACCAGGCATGCAGAACTTAAAATAATATGAACTTAATTAAAACTATACTCAGACATATAATAAACAAGATCCCAGAAATTCAGCATATTATAAGCCACTAGGGAAAATAAACAGATCATATTTAAGGAAAAGCCATCAGAAATAAAGGAAGATTTCTCATCACAAACAATTAAGTCAAGCAGAGCATGGAGTGAAGTACTTCAAGTCCTACAAGAAAACAAATTTAAATCCATACTGATATACCCTGAAAACTATTCTTTCAAGTTTAATGGCCAAATGATATAGTTCCATAACAAGAACTAAAGAATTTCATGACACCATGCTAACACTACACAGAGTACTAAAAGATATTCTAGAAAAGAATCAAAATGAGGGCTGGGGAGATGGCTCAGTGGAATAAGCACTTTCCTAGCAAGCGCAAGAGTCTGAGTTCAATCCCCGGTTCCACCAAAAAAAAAAAAAAAAAAAAAGAATCAAAATGACCAGAACTTCAAGAATGAGAACAAAAAGAACTTGCCAAATAGGGAAGAAAAAAAAGCACAGGAGAAAAGTAGGTAACCAACAGCTGGAAAATATCATGACAAACATAAGTCAATATGGATCAATTGTAGCCATCAATATAAATGGGCAAGGGTTGGACAGATAGCTCAGCGGATGAAAGTGCCTGCTAAGGCAGATTCAGGGGCCTCAGGGTTTGATCTCTGGCCTGTTGTGCTGGCCCCATCCCCAGGAACACTGAAATGGCTAATAGAACTGGATGTATGGTGCACATCTGTAATCCCAGCACTTGGGAGACTGAAAAACAGAAAAGACCACTATATGTCTGATCTGTGTAGTGATACCCTGTAGACTGTACTAAATACTATATATATATATTTACAAATGGACCTAGTGGATGTATGCAGAATATATGCAGTATGTTCAAATGAACAACAGACTAAACATTCTTTTCAGCAACAAATGGAACATTTTCTAAAATAGACCACATAATAGTCCATAGGTCATGCTTAAATATAGGCAAAAAAGCAGATATCCCATGAATGAAACTAGAAAGTAATGACAAAAGCAACCACAAAACCACATAAACATATGGAAATTAAGAAAACTCTCCTCAG
>NW_004524741.1:4138457-4139413 GCF_000260255.1 Octodon degus
GGCTGTGGGGAAAAAGGAACCCTTCTCCACTGCTGGTGGGAATGTAGACTGGTGCAACCATTATGGAAATCAGTATGGAGACTCCTTAGAAAAGTTGGATTGGAAATCCCATTTCAACCACCTATTCCCCTACTGGGAATTTTCCCGGGGGATCTGAAAACATCATATCATACTGATATATATGTGCCTATGTTTATAGCAGCACAATTTGTGATAGCCAAATCTTGGAAACAACCAAGATGCCCATCATCTGAGGAATGGTTGAATAAGATGTGGTATTTTTAGACAATGGAGTATTATTCAGCTATTAAGAATGATAAACTCGAAGCCTTTATATTGAAGTGGATGCCACGTAAACATATACTCATAAGTGAAATAAACCAGACACACATATGTAAATATTGTAAAGTCCCTTGTGTGAGAACTCAAAAGAAGAAATACAAATAAAAAGGTATAATACAAGTAAAAGGAAAGCAAGATCTCAAGGACTAACTAACCAAGACAAGGAAAGAAGAGCTAGAAAGCATGAATAAGTCAAGCCATACAGTTATATGTAGAAGATGGACAAGGCAATGATCCTGATAATCTTCAGAAGATTTTTTTAATCTAGTAGTAAATTGGAAAGTTTCTCACCTTGACTAACTATATATACTGATACCTGTGAACTAAGCAACTGCACTGCAGATGGTAATATGTAATAGTAGTTTCATGCTTGGAGTGCCTGTCATTATGGTCTTCTGAATATGGGCTGCTTGTCATGACATGACAGTTTGCTGCTATGATGTCTCTCAGGTAGATGGTTGTTCAAGAAGAAAGGGGTGGTGAATGAAAGCAAGAGACAGGAAAAGGAATAATGTGGGACTGTCTTGATTCAAGATTGTATATGGTGAGATTTTTGGACTTATGTGTAAACATAAGAAGTATATAATTCTTTATGCCTATTTTTAAAATATATT
>NW_004524741.1:4139513-4148677 GCF_000260255.1 Octodon degus
AATTTGCCAATTAAAATAAACATATAGATTGGCACAGTTTAGAAACAAGAACAAAATCCAACAATATACTGTATAGAAGAAACATATATAACTCATTAAAAAATTCATAGGCTGAAAGTCATAGGATGGAAAAAAATACTGCATGCCCCAGGACCTCAGGAAAAAGCAGGGGTAGAAATCCTTCTTGCAGATAATCTGAACATCAAACCAAGAGTGATAAAATGAAATATCCAAATCCCCTACATACTTGTTAGAAAAAAAAGAGGAAAAGAAAACAGTCACAATTATGTATGCACCAAATTGAGGAGCATCAAACTGTATAAGACACATTTTAAAGGATATGAAAAATCTACTTTCCAACAAAATCTTAATACCCCTTGTCTCAAAAACAGAGGTCCAGAAGACAGAAAAAAAAATAGGAAAGAGGTAGAGGGACTGAACCAGACCTTTGAACAAATGGATGTAGTGGATGTATACAGAATGTTTGACTGAACATCAGACTAAATATCCTTTTCAGCTACAAATGGAACATTTTCTAAAATAAACCATATATTAGTCCATAGGTCATACTTAAATATAGGCAAAAAAGCAGAAATTACCCCATGCAAGAAACTAGAAATTAATGACAAAAGCAACCACAAAACCCCATAAACATATGGAAATTAACACCCTCCTCAGCAGGCAATGGGTTATAGATGAAATTAAAAATGATAGTAAGCAATATCTACAGCCCAACAAAATTACAAGCAAAACTTACCAGAATTTGTGGGATGCAACGAAAGCAGTTCTAGAGGGAAAATTATAGTGGTGAACTAACTCACATATTAGGAACACAGAATGTGAAGAAATAAATTCACTAATGCTGCACCAGAAGCTTCTAGAAAATGAAGAGCAAACCAAGCCCAAAGCCCTGAATGAAGACCAGACGAAATCATAAAGATTAGGGCAGAAATAAATACAACTGATGTAAAGTAAACAATATAAAGAATTAATGAATCAATAAGCTGGTTGGTTAAAAAAGCAAAAAAAAAAAAAAAATTGCCAAACCCATAGCTAACCTCATCAAAAAGATGAAAGGAAAAACTTAAATCCAAGCAATAAAGAATGAAAAGGGTGAAGTTACTAAAGATCCTGTGGAAATTCAGAAGATCGTTAATATCCACTTTGAAAATCTTTACACTCAGAGAATCAAAGACACAGGAGAAATGGACAGATACCTTGATAGGTACAAATTACCAAAAATGAACCAAAAAGGTATAAAAACTTTATATAACCCAATATCAGCCAATGAAATTCAAAATGTAATAGAAACTTACTGCCAAAGAAAATCCAAGATCCTGACAGATCCACAGCTGAATTCTACAAGAAATTTAGAGAAGATTTAATCCAAATACTCCTCAAAATCTTCAGTGAAATTGAAAAGAAACAGTACTTCAAAATCATTTGGGGAGACAAGTATTATATTGATGCCAAAACCAGAGAAAGATTGAACATGAAAAGAGAACAACAGGCCAATCTCCCTCATGAACGTAGATGCAAAAATCTTCAATAAGATCCTAACAAATACAATACAACAAATCATGAAGACCATGACTAGAAAGGATTCATCCCAAGGATGCTAGGATGGCTCAATATATGTAAATCTATATGTGTAATACACCATATTAATAAAGCCAAACCACAAAGCCACATTATCATCTCAGCTGATGCAGAAAACGATGATGACAAGATCCAACACTCATTCATGATCAATTCCTTGCAGAAAATTGGAACACAAAGTCTCTACATCTATCTGATTAAAGCCATATATGACAATCAAACAGCCAACATAATTCTAAACATGGAAAAAGTGAAATCTTTTACTCCAAATCAGATACAAAACATGGATATCCACCATCAACATTCCTGTTCAATATAGTTCTGCAATTATTAGTTATATCCATTAGACAAGAGAGAAAAATAAAAGAAATAAGAATAGGTAAAGAAGAAGTTAAACTATCATTATATGCAGATGCCATGATACTTTACTTGGAAGACCCAAAAATCTCCACCAAGAAGCTCCCTGAATTAATAAACAAATTCAAGGGATGGAAGTATAGCTCAGTGGACTAAGTGCTTGCTTAGGTAAGCACAGGGGTAGGTTTCAATCCCTGGCTGAGCAGGCAATGGAGTTCAGGCGTGGTGGCGTGCACCTCTAATCCCAGCACTAGGGAGGCAGAAATCAGGAGAATCACTACGAGTCTGGGCTGTGTAGTGAGATCCAGCAAAAAAAAAAAAAAAAAAAAAAAAAAAAAACCTAGTAAATAAATAAATAAATCACTTCAGCAGCATAGCACATTACAAAGTCAAAGTCCAAAAAGCAATGGTATTACTCTATGCACGTAACAAACACATTGAGAGAGAAATTAGAGAAACAAGGTCCTTCATAAATTGTACCCAAAAGAAAATGAAATGCCTAGGAATTAATCTAAGGAAGTAAAATATCTATACAATGAAAATTACAGTACTCTGAAAAGAGAGATAGAAGTGGATTTCAGAAAATGGAAAGACATTCCTGCCTCCTGGATAGAAAGAATCAACATTGTGATAATTGATATTCTCTCAAACTTGTTGAACAGATTTAATGAAATCCCTATCAAAATACCACCAATATATCTCACAGATCTATAGAAAACAGTTATAACACTTATTTGTAGCCAGAAAAGACCTAGAATACCAAAGGAAATATTGAGTAACAAGGGAAAGGCATGAGGCATAACAATCCCTGACTTGCAGTTATACTACAAAGTTGTTATGATAAAATCAGCATGTAGCTAGCAAAAAACAGACCCAATGATCAAAGGAGCAGGTTAGAAGATGCAGATATAACTACATGCACAAACAGCCATCTTATCTTTGACAGAGGGCAAAACATGTTAACTGGAAGAAAGATAACCTCTTCAACAAATGTGCTAAAAAAAAACTGGCTCTCCACATACTGAAACTTAAAAGTTAGCCCCGGGTTAATTGCCATGCAATAAACTAAAGTTAAAATGGATTAAAGATTTAAATATTAAAATAGAAACACTAAATCTCCTAGAAGAAAAAGTAGGTGGAAATCTTGAAAATGTAGTAAGAAACAGGCAGTTCATGAACAAAAATCAAACTACCTGAGAAATCCTCCAAAGAATCAACAACTGGGAACTTCATTAAGTTTCTGCACATCAAAGGAAATCACCAACAGTGAAAAGACAACCCAGAAACTTGGAAAAGAACTTTACCAAGAATTACTTAGACAAAGGTCTTCTATCTAGAATATATAAAGAAGTAAAATAAATTAGTGCCCCATATTTAAACACCCAGTCCAAACATGGGCATCTGAGATGAATTCACAATTTTCAGAGAAAGAAATACAAAAGGCAAATAATTATCTGAATAAATGTTCCACATCAATGGCCATTTGAGAAATGCAAATTAAAACAATATTGAGATACCATCTCACACAAGAAAGAATGACTATCATAAAGAAATCAACTACTAAAAAGTGCTAGGCAGGCTATGAGAAAAAAGGAAGCCATGCCCCCCGGCTGCTCAGAATGTACACTAGTACTACCACTATGGAAATCAGTGTGGAGACCCCTCAAAAATCTAGGATTGAAAATCCCATTCAATCCAGCTATTCTCCTTCTGGGTATTTTCCTAGAAGAACTAAAATCGCCATACTCTAAGGTTGATAGCAGCACAATTTGCATCCATGTTTATAGCAACACAATTTGTCATAGCGAAATCTTAGAAGCAACCAAAATGCCCATCACCTAAGGAATGGATGAAAAAATTGTGGTATTTTTATACAATGGAATATTACTCATCTATACAGAAAGATACATTTGTAGACTTCATAGATAAGTGGATGCAACTAGAGGCTATACTCATAAGTGAAGCACCAGACCAGCAAGTGTATATATCATATTGTATCCCAAGGGTAGGAACCCATAAAAGAAATAAAGCATTGAAATGTGTAGCATTGTTTTCCATCTTTTGACTTTCAGCCTATGAATGCCTTCATGAGTTAAATGTGTTTCTTGTATACAGCATATTGTTGGATTTTGTTTCCTAATCCACTGTGCCAGCCTATTTCTCTTAATTGGTGAATTGAGTCCATTTACATTGATGGTTAGAATTGAGATGTATTGACTTATGATTGACATGTTATTTACCTGTTGTTATTTCCTCCTTTTTCTTCTGTGTTTAATTGTTTGCCCTATTTAGTTGGTTGCTTCTGATCTCATTTGTGGAGTTCTGATCATTTTGGTACCTCTCTAGAACATCTTTCAGGAGCCTGTGTAGGGTTGGCTTTGTCATCATGAAATTCTTTAGTTGTTCTTTGTCATGGAAGTATTTCACTCCTCCATCAATCTTGAAAGAGATTTTTGCAGAGTATAGTAGTCTGGGCTGGAGTTTGTTTTCATAAAGGACTTGAAGTACTCTGCTCCGTGTTCTTCTTGCCTCCATGGTTTGTGAAGAGACCTCTGCCATTATTCTGATGGGTTTTCCTCTAAATGTGACTTGTTTCTTTTCTCTAGTGCCTTTCAGTATATTGTTCTTGTAGTGGGTTTCTGGGATCTTGACTATTATAGGTGTTGGTGTGTTTTTTGTTCAGTCGATGTTATTTGGAGTTCTGTATTTTTGGTTATCAGAGCTGGGGAGATGGTTCAGTAGAATAAGTGCTTCCCTGTATTTTCGGTTACCTGAATGTCAGATTGTTTCCCCAAATTGGGAAAGATTTCTGCTATTACTTCTTCCCAAATTATTTTTATATTATTTGCAAGACTATTTCTTTCTCATTGATGCCTATTAGTCTCGCATTTTTCTTCTTTGCATCATCTTGTACATGATGAATTACTTTGTCTTGTGTTCTAGTTGTTAAGAGATCTTTTCTTACTTTTTCACTTACTGCAACAGCGTCTTCAAGATCTGAAACTCTTCACTTTCACTCAAATGGTTTTGCAGGCTTGTAAATGAGAAATTAAGTTCCTCTATATTGCTTTGACTCTGCTTCATGTGATCTATTTCTTTCCTATGTTGTTCATACAAGGATTCCTTTGTTTTTCTAATATCCTCTATTTTTATGGGTCTTCTTTAGAAGTAGTTACTAATTCTTTCTTTATAGTTATCCTTTCTTTTTTTTACTTCAGAGATTATTTCTGATCTAATTTCCTCTATATTTTCTGCATTTGATTCTTTACCTCAGAAGCTATTAATTCAGAGATTTCTTTTATTATTTCAGAGATTATCTGTGATCTGATTTCCTCTATACCTTTCTGCAGTTGTTTCTTTACTTCAGACTATTAATTCAGACATTTCAGGTGTGTGATTCTCAATTTCTTCTACGCTAGTGTCTTCTGCACTTGTTCTCAGTGGGCTCGGGGCCTGAGATTGCATTTTGCTCCTCTTTTTCAGTTTACATAACACTGTCTCTTACCTTTGATGTAAAGCTTTGTACTGTTATGACTTTAGCACCTCCTGAAATTCAGGTGCAGGTCCAAAGTTTGAATTCAGCCAGTTGTGCCTGGCTTGGTTCTGGCTACTGTGCTCAGCTTCTTCCTGCTGCAGCCCCTGCAAGTGAACCTCATGTGCCCCTCTGGCAAGATGTTCTGCTTCTAGATTAGCTGAGTGATTCTGGCCCTTAACCTCTCTGTAGGGACTTCAGTTGCAAAGTTTCACCCCAGGCCTATATGCCAGTCATGGACTGGGTCTGGAGTGGTCCACAGAACAGGATTCACTGACAAGTGGGCCTGGGCTGGGTACGGAGGGACCCAGCAATCAAAGGGGAGCATGGACGCTCTCCCACACACTCCCCAGGCCTGGGCTTGGGTTGGATATGTAAGGGTCCTGAGAGAGTGCGGTGGAAGTTTTCACTCACACCCCGACCTGGGCCTCATCTGGGTCCAGAGGGGTCCAGTGAGCACAAGAGAGTGCTGAAGCTCTCCCACACACTCGCTGGTCCTAGACTTTGGCTGGATCTTGAGGGTTCTGGAGAGTGTGATAGAAGTTCTCACTCACATGCCGAGCCTGGGGTGGGTCCAGAGGGCTCCAGCTGGCTATGGGGAGTGTGTACCACAAAATAAATTTTAAAGAAATACAAAAAGAAAAAATAGTGGGTCCAGAACAAAAATTTAAGGTTTCCAGAAAACAAGGGGTAATATCCAATCATACATCCAATCTTACATAACTATATTTGTTAATCTGAGCAACAGATTTGATGATAAAAATGGGTAATATATCAACCACTGTTAATCAGCTACTCGTGATCTGAAAATCTGTAACATATATAGTGTTGTATGTTTCCCTGATTCTGTCATGTTTCTGATTTTTGTTCTTGTATTTGTCTTTTATTTTTCAAAATTAAATAATAAAATTAAAATTTTAAGATATTACATAATGATCTGTCCTGATCCAAGTGTTTGTGGGACTGTTGCTTGCGAGTATAACTGCTGTGATTAAAATCATAGCAGTAATGGCTACATCAGCCATTGCCTTGGTTCAGGAAGTACATACTGCCCAATTCCTAAATAATTTAGCACATAATATATCCTTAGACCTTATGGCTCAATACATATATCTCAGAAGCTAGAGACCAGGGTGGATGCCTTGGAAGGAGTTGTGTTGTATTTAGGAAAGGAGGTACAAGCTTTGAAGTTTAGCCTACACCTGCATCATCATGGGCCTTTATTGATTCCTTTGCATAACTCCTGCTAGGTACAATAACAACTGTTGCAAATCAAAAAGAATCCAGGCCCACGTTATGAAAGTGTAAACCATTCTTATGTGGGTTTGGACCTAACTGAATTACACAAAAAAATTGTAAATATAAGTTCTCCTCATGATCCCGCTCCTGTTTCTACTTTGGCATTAAATATTTTTAAAACTCGAAACATTTTTTCCTTAAGGGCTAGCACTCTTGGTTCTGCTCTTTGACTGTTCCAGGTGTCTTATTCCATCTATTTGAATTTGGCCAGGAATTATTGTATAGGCCCAAGATGTCAGGGTCATATGCCAAAAATAACAGCTAAAAAATAAAATGGGGTAGATATCAGAAGCCACACCCTGTTTCATTTCACCTGCTCAAGAAACAATCTGTTAAGCAAGTAAAATTTAGCAACATGCCCAGATTCCTGATCCTTCAGTTTGGGCAATAAACCAAACAGTGGACTCAGTGCTCCTTCTGCTTATCTGCTTGGTTCTGGAAAAATATTCTGGCCACTGTAAAATAAGCAAGTTTACAGTTAACTAGGAAAAGTGTTGGGCAAAGGATCCATATGCTCTCTCTATAAGCTTAAAGCAAATTAAACTCTTTGCTGTACCTGCACTGCAGGCCTCTTGATCTCATATTTCTTTCTTTTTATTCTGAGCTCCCTCTACCCTGATTTCCTCTAAGAGGACAGGACATTCATAAGAGAGAAATTTTACACAGGAAAAAAAGAAAATTTAATGTGAAAATAAAGACAAGTTTTTCACTGATAAGACTATAAGACAAAGAATGCTAATAGGCCAGAGCATGGAAGGGTTACACACTTTGTAGTCCTCTGTCAATTTCTAAAGACCATGGTCCTATTAATCAACAGTAAAGTTCAGTCAATGTTTTTCTTGTATTTCTGATACATGAGAGAAAATTCCTGTGTTATTATAAACTACCAAATGTTTGATAAGTTGATAGATAAGTTGTACAAAACTGACCCATAAATCATTTTCCAAAATAACACATGATTCAGAGACAATTAAAAAATGTTTTCAAAAAAAGAGTTTGCAAAGCTCAATTCTAGATATTTGTCATACATTTTCTTTCTCTTTCCTTTAGATATAACTCTAAGTCATAAAAAGACGGTCCTTAAGAATACAGTTATGGTGTGCTCTCAGGACCCCTCCAGAAACAGCCGAGGCCTCACATGCATGTGAGAGAGCTTCCACTCCACTGTGCCTGCCAGATCCCAGGACCCATCACAGGCCTCAAGCATGAGTGAGACCTTTTTCCATATTGTCAGGACCTCTCCAGACCCAGCACTGACCCAGTGTGTGAGTGAGACCTTATGACATGGTCTCAACACCACTCCAGACCCAGCCCAGGCCTGACATGTGTATGGGAGAACTCCCGCTTCGCTGCTCCCCCCGGAAGCCTCTGGAGGCAGCCCACCAGTGTGTGTAGGGAGCTTCTACCCTGCTCTCAGGAACCCTCCAGACCCAGCCCAGGTCCAGCATATAGGCCTGGTATGAAACTATGCAGCTGAAGCCCCTGCAGACAAGCTAGGGTCCAGAACCACACAGCTATTCCAGTAGAAGAACATCTTGCCAAAGGAAGACAGCAGGTTCACTTTCACAGGCTGAAGCAGCAAGAAGCTTAGCACAGTAGCCAGACCCAAGCCAAGTATATCAGGATGAGTTCAAACTTCATAGATCTGGACACTGTAACCTGAGACACTTTGCTAGATCCAGACCTATGAGAGCATCCTCCTTCTTTCTCACTTGACTGAAAGAGGGGGCAAAAGGTAACTGCGATGAACTAGTCTTCCTGGAAGGTACCAGGTACATCACAGGGAGTGAATCAGACAGAACATAGGTGAAATAACTTAAATAAAATTCCTACTTTAATATGTACTTAGCTGTACAGACATAATGCTTCCTTTTACTCTCTAAAATATGAACCCATTAGTTACAAAAGTTTGTCAACTGATAAATATTACTACACATTATTAGTGTTCTTAATTGTAGTTCTGTAAATCTAAAATTAAAATTGCCTTAACCACATAATCACTTGGGTAAGAATTTCAGTGGGTGCTAAGATTATAGCTGCACCCAAGCTCTACATTAAAAGTCAGAGGAGAAAGTGATACAAAATGACAAAGAGAAGAAGAAAAATGCAAGTTCAGAATCTGAGCCCACCCAGAATAAATGAAGGACACACTAACACAGAATAAATTGGGAATCACATAGCTGAAGTGCCTGAATTAATAGTCTGAAGTAAAGAAACAACTGCAGAAGGGTATAGAGGAAATCAGATCAGAAAAAAAAAATAAAATAAAATAAATCCTTGGTGGCCTGCCCCTTAGCTCAGTTCCTTAAGTGGCTGCTTCAACAAAGCAGTCAGGCTCAGGTTGCTATGGTTCGATCCCCACAACTCAAGCCAGAGA
>NW_004524741.1:4151778-4187251 GCF_000260255.1 Octodon degus
ATCATATTCTGTAGGGACTTAAAGTTCAACATATCAATACTTGATGGAAAATGCCTGTTCCGTATTATGCCTAAGATGCTTGATATGCAGACAGATAGTGAGGATAAGCTTAACAGCCTAAGTTGTATGGTAATAACAATAAGCTTGTCTTCTGGATGGTTAACAAACTAAGTTTGCAGATCAAAATTAGAGAAAAATGAGGGCTGCAAGGAAAGCCAAATTTTGACCCTAGCCTTCAGAGGTCAATTAAGACTCAGGACATATGAGAACCTGTACTGTAACATCATGTAACTCAGTAGTGTCCCAAATTTTCTGATCAAGGAGATTACAGGGCCAAAGAGGAAAGTGATTGATGATGTAGAGTGTGCCTAAGGAGAGTCACATGGAGAGAGAACATTCTCTCAGGCTTTCACAGTGTGCACATTGGCCAAGGAAGGGCCGGGACTCATCCACATGGCTGACACTGACAAAGGTTCTACAATCTGAGGTACAGGATCTCAGGATAAATCTTGAGGGGATTTGACTGACCTTATCAGACCCAAAAGCTACAACTCTTGTTGCATAGGTCCTGCTTTATCTTGGTCTTAACCATCCAGAAGAAAAGTATAAAAATGAAATATAAGAAGTAAAGCCATGCTGCTATGTTGAGCTATAGGGGACTCAGGTCAACAATTTCTGACACTGCCAGTGAAGCGGAAGAATATTTTACTGAGTTACACACCTATAATATTCAAATAATGGAAATTAACAAAAAAAGGAGATACAGATGAATGTCCATTTTGTATCTGTGTATTCAAAGTGGCTAGGATAGATATATAGCTCTTAATGAATAGAGCGATTTGTTCTAATGGTGTTTGCAAATAGGATATCATGTCTGCATCTCGTACAGCAATTAACCACTAGAAAGAATGTATGCAATGTGTGAATTATTGAAACTGTTCCACCAATTTGATTTGAAAAAAAAGAAATACACAACATAATTTTAAATGCAAATGTATGTTCCAAAATGCCTCAGAAATACATTTTTAATTTAGACATGAAAAAAATATTAAAAGAATAAATACCACACAATCATCTCAATTGATGCAGAAAAGGCTTTTGACAAAGTTCATCACTCACTCATGTTCAAAGTCCTAAAGAAAATTGCAATAAATGGCCTCTACCTGAATTTGATAAAAGCCATCTATGACAACCCAATGGCTAACATAATTCTAAATTGGGAAAAACTGAAATCTTACACTCTCAGATCTGATACATGATAAGGATGTCCTCTATCACCACTTCTATTCAATATAGTTCTGTAATCATTATCTTAAGCCATTAGACAAGAGAGAGAAATAAAAGGAATAAGAAAAAGTAAAGAAGGAGTTAAACTATCATTATTTTCAGAAGACATGTTACTCTACCTATAAGAACCAAAAAGATCCACCAAGATTTCACTAGAATAAATACAAAAATTCAGTCGCATAGCAGGATACAAAGTCAATACCAAAAAGTCTATACCATTCTTCTACAGAGATAACAAACACATTGATAGGGAAATTAGAGCAAAAAAAAATACCTTTTATTTTTGTTTTTATTTTTTTGGCAGAGCCGAGGATTAAACTCAGGCCTTTGTGCTTGCCAGGCAAGTGCATATTCTACTAAGGCATTTCTCTGGCCCCCTAAAATACCTTTTACAATAGCAGCTTGGAAAATGAAATACTTAGGAATTAATCTAACTAAACAAGTAAAAGATCTATTCAATGAAATTTACAGTACTTTGAAAAAAACAGATCATAGAGAATTTCAGAAATTGGAAAGATTTTCCCTGGTCTTGGATAAGAAGAAATAATATTGTACAGATGCCCATACTCCAAAAGATGTTATATAGATTTGATAAAATTCCTATTAAAATACCATCTACATACCTCAGAGATCTAGAGAAAATATTCCTAAAACTTAATTGGAAACAGAAAAGGCCAAGAATAGCAAAGGCAATCCTGGGCAAGAAAGACAAGGCAAGAGGCATTACAATTCCTGACTTGAACTTATTCTATGAAGGTACTGTGATAAAATCAGCATAGTATTGGCAAAAAAAATAGACCTGTGGATGAAAGGAATACATCAGAAAATGCAGAAGCAACTAAAAACACACACAGCCACCTTATCTTCAACAAAGGGGACAAACATGCTACCTGGAAGAAAGATAGCCTCTTTAAGAAATGGTGCTGGAAATACTGGCTCTCTACATGCTGAAAACTAAAACTTGAACCAGGTATATCACCATGCACTAAACTAAAATCAGAATAAATTAAAAATCTAAACATTAAAACAGAAACATTAAATATCCTGGAAGAGAAAGTAGGAGGAATTCTTGAAGACATAGGAATAGGCAAATAGTTCATGAAAAAAATAAAACTGCACAGATAATACTTGAAAGAATTAACAACTGGGACCTCCTCTTATTGAGAAGTTTTTCCACTTCAAAATAAGTTACCAACAGAGTGAAAAGACAACCCACAAATTAGGAAAAAAATCTTAAATAATATTCACTTAGATGAAGATCTTCTCTCTTGAATTTATAAAGAACTAAAAAATATTAGGGTCCCAAAATTTAAAGTCCAAATACAGAAATGAGCATCTCTGATGAACACACACTTCTCAGAGGACAAAATTAGAGAAATGAATAAATATATGAAAAAATGTTCCCCAATCATTAGCCACCCATGAAATGCAAATTAAAACAACACAGCAATACCATCTCACCCCAGAAACAATGGCTATCATAAAGAAATCAACCAACAACAAATACTGTAAAGGTTATGGGGAAAAAGGACCCCCTTCTCCATTGCTGGTGGGAATGTAGACTAGTACAACCATTATGGAAATCAGTGTGGAGGCTACTTTCAAAAGTAGGACTGCAAATCCCATTCAATCCAACTATCTCTCTACTGGGAATTTTCCCAAAAGAATTGAAAACATCATATCATAGTGATATATGTCCACCTGTGTTTATAGCACAACTTGTGATAATCAAATCTTGGAAGCAACCAAAATGCCCATTACCTGAGGAATGGATGAAAAAGTTGTAGTATTTTTATATAATGTAGTATTAGCTATAAACACTGATAAATTTGAAGCCTTCCTATATAAGTGAATGCCTCTTGAAAATATACTCATAAGTGAATTAAACCAGACTCACATATGTAAATACCATATAATCTCCCTAGTGTAAGAACTCAAAAGAAGAAATAAAAATTGAAAGCTATAATACAACTAAATGGAAAGCGAGAACTTAAGGATTAAACAATGAATAAAGGGCAAGGTAAAAATCTAGGAAACATGGCAAGGGCAAAATCAAACTTTTATATGCAGAAGATGGGTTAGGCATTGGTTTTAAGAATCTCCATCAGATTTTTGAATCTAGCAGTTAATTGTTAGTATTCTCTTCCTGTCCAACTATATATGCTGTTGCCTGTAAACTAAGTAACTGCACCAAGGATAGCAATGTGTAACACTAGGGCAATGCTTGGAATGCCTGTCATTATGGTCTTCTAAAAGCATACTGCTTCTGATGTCATATCAATTACTACTATACTGTCTCTGAAGTAAATGTTTCTTTTTTAAAAAGTAATAAAAGAAAACAAGAGACAAGAAAATATGTCATAAGACTATCCTGCTACAATGTTCATATGGTTAGATTTCTAAATTTCTTTGTAAAAATGTGTTACTGTTTATTTTTTGATTTTCTATTTTGTCACATTTGTTAGGGATTTAAACTTAGTAGATCAATGACTGCTGGAAAATACCTGTTGTATGTTACATCTACGGTGTTTGATATTCAGACACATAGTGATGTTAAACTAAACTTCCTATGTTGTAGGGTAATTATTAAGCCTCTTGTGGAGAGTTAACAACTTAAGTTTGCAGGCAAAAAATTAGAGAAAAAGAAGGGCTACAAGGATAGCGAACATTGTGGCCCTAGCCCTTCAATGTCAGTGAGGACTCACGATATAAGAGAACTTGTACTGTAATATCCTGTAACTCAGTGGTGTCCCAAATTTTCTGTTCAAGGAGATTATGGAGCCACAGAGGAAAGTGATCAGTGATACTGAGTGTGCCTAAGGAGAGTCAGCCATAAAGAAAACATTCAGGCTTTCACAGAAAGCAAATTGGTCAGGCAATAGCCATGACTCATCCAGATGGCTGACACTGACCAAAGATCTACAAACTGCTGTTCCTGGTTTCAGGGTAAATCCTGAGAAGATTTGACTGACCTCATCAGATACAAAAGTTACATTTCTTGTTATATAGGTCTTGCTTTTTCTTGGTCTTAACCACCCAGCAGAAAAGTATAAACACGTGGTATAAAACGTAAAGCCATATTAATATGCTGAGATGTAAAAGGCTCAAGTCAACAACTTTTGACATTTCCAGTCCTTTGGATAACCTAGTACTATTATGTTCTACTGGATTGTATTGGATTATTATGCTGAATTCAGGCACCTTCCATATTTGAATTGCAAAGGAATACCCATCTATGACAAAAAGGGAGATACAAATGAAGGACCATTTTGCAGTGAAAAATAGTATTTATATCTGTATATACAAATTAGGTTAGATATACAGCTACTTAAAAAGTGGGGGGCAGGGAGATAGCGCAGTAGAATGAGCACTTGCCTGGCAAGCGCAAGATCCTTAGTTCAATCCCCAGTAACAAAAAAAAAAGATATACAGCTACTTTCTCTTAGTTCTATAATAATAAAAATTTGCACTAATAGTGTTTAGACAAGATATCATGTCTGCATCCTGTACTATGAATAACTACTATAAGGACGATATGCAATGTATTAATTATTTTTAACTGTCTTACTAACTTGTTTTGAAACTGTCTCAATGCTATTTCTTTATCAATAAAATTAATTTTTTAAAAAAGAATATATTTAGGGGCCAGGGAGGTGGCTCAGTAGAATAAGCGCTTCCCTGGTAAGTGCAAGAGCCTGAGGTCAATCCCTGGTTTTGCCAAAAATAAAAAATAAAAAAATACACATGGAGGATCAGTTTAAGATGTGAGTGTTCTTAGGCCAGGGAGATAGCTCCTCAGAATACACCCTGCCTGGCAAGCACACGTTCCTGTGTTAGATCCCTAGTATGAAAATAAGAAATAAGAACAACAAAATTGATTGGTCTGATCTGGTCAGCCTCTAGTGAGGCAGATACATCACAAGATGGTAGAAGAGAGGAAAAGGAATTAGGAGAGAAAAAATGGAGGAAAAAGTTGCATGATTTTGCTCATGGAAATACATTCATTGATCATAGCAAATGCATAATTGAATAAAAGACAAATTGTACATGTCAGATGTCATAATAATAATAAGAAAAGTCAGTCAGCTATCATGTCATACTTGTTGGAATGACCTTTAACAAAGTCAATAAGTAAAAGTGGAAAAGAAATTAGGAACAGAACATTCACATATACTGATGCTCACAAAGAAAAGTGATAAAAGTTAATACAGAAATCACTATGAGGATTTTTCCAAAAATTAAAAATGAAACTGCCACAAGCAACAATATTATTTCCTCATTTCTGGATACATGAAAAGATATAAAAATTTGGTATAGTGAAGAATTATTCTCCATTAGCATAATTATTATATCATTGTCAACGGTCTACCTATGACACGATAGATTTTTATTGTTAGATTAATAGATTATAAAATGATTTATAATAACCATTAGAAATTATTATTCAGGTTTTATAAAGAATGCAATCATGTCTGTTGCAGCAGATTGTATAAGTCTAGAGGATATTTTGCTAAGGGAAGTAACTAAGACTTAAAGTACTTAGACTGCATGATGTCAGTACTATATGGACTGGAATCTGAAGAAGTCAGTTTCACCAGACAATCAGGTGTGAGAAGTACCCTCCCTCAGGGCATGAGTACAGTAGTTCTACCCAAACAAACAGAAGGCAGTTTCCATTGTCCAAAGGATGTCATGGATTTCCTGATGTGAGCCTACAATTTCTGAGACTGAGAAACTAAGACAGGGAACCTCGAGAACTGAGACATAGCTCACATGTCAGAAATGAGGTGGATTAGTGTTGCATGAAGACTAGCAACAGCCAACAGTCAGATCTCAGAAGAGTGGAGATTGGCCCAGAGCCAGAGAATTCAAAACACAAGAAAAACAGCTAAAGAAAACAAATTTCCGGGGCTGGAGAGATGGCTCAGTGGTCTGAAGCACCTACTTGGAACAAGCTTGGCAAAAGCATCAGGGACCGCGGTTCAATCCCCCAGCACCACATGCCAGCCAACCCTGCCCCCTGGTGGGCTGAGCTGGCCACACTCTCTCTCTCTCTCTCTCTTTCTCTCTCTCTCTCTCAAATAAATAAATAAATAAAAATTTAAAAAAAAATTAAAAAAAGAAAACAAATTTCCCCAAAGTTGTGTCTTATAAAATTAATTGATCAATACATTTATGCGATAATAATCCTAGCACATTTCATGAAGTAAAATCTATAGATTTAGAGATTGGTAAAAAATATTACCTCCATTGCATTTAGCAATAAAGTGCTTTTATATAATCTCAGGGTCAACATAGAAATACCAGTTAAAACCAAATAGCACAAAATTATTACTCACTCTGCTCTCATCTGAACTAATGTCTCATTGATTAACAAGAAATCCTATTCTGTAAAATAAAGTTACTGAAATGTATGATAGCACATGTCTGAAATCCCAGCATGGAGAAGGCTTAGGTAAAAAAGATCACAAATCCTTTAGAGCCAGTCCAGGGTACAAGGTGATTTCAAGTCCAGCCTGAACTGCATAATAAAACCTTGTCTCAAAAAGAGTAAAAATACAATTAAATTGAATAATTATCTAAGCACAAATACATAAAATTATATTTCACTCTGAACTAATAACAGTATTGTAATGCTGTATAACCTTTTTATGAATGTGACAGGGAGATAAACATCATTTGGCTTAGTATTCCAAATTTTAAGAATAATTATAAATATTATGATGATTTCAAAGATGAGTTTTATTCACAGAAACAAGAACACTTGATGACCAACAGATAACATCAGAATATCTAATAGCCTCCTTTATTCTTTATATGTACCGTTCAACCAAACTAAAGCTTATAAATTCCTGTAATATTTGACTTACACTATAGTAATTTTTATCTGAAAGGTACAGAAACATGTCTCTGGAAGTAATGATAGATAACTGTTTTCCATCAGTGGTGTCAAAACAATAGTGTGGGGACCTCCTTGGCTGTAAACAACCTGATTAGTATGCAGCTTTCCTCTCTATTGTCCCATGAAAATCTTTTCCTTCCCTGGACTAGACCAAAAGCATTCATGTGATCTATAAGAAGATCTTTTTCTCACAAATTCTATAGTTCCTACATCCTCTCAAAGACAGGATTCTCTAATAAATGCAATTTTCTTCCACAACCACTTTTCCCTGAGTCTTATCAACGACAGTCAACAGAATGGATTCAGTTCAACACCAGTGTTCTACCTCCTTTCAGGGATTTCACCCTGTTAAATCATTTGCAACCTCACATTCTTAGTTTGTCGACTAATTTGTTCAGTGGTACACTTGATTTTAAAACAATAACAACTTACATGTAAATTATTTCAATACTGGATTTAGGAATAGAACACAAAATAGTAAAGAAAGAAAACCAAAGTTAATCTTTTGTAAAAGCAAACTAAGTTAAGTAATGAACACCACTTCACTCAGACCAGCAGAGTTAAATGTTAAATAAAAAAACAAACAAAAACTAGCATAAGGATGAAATGGATTACTGTTGATAGAATATCATTTCCTGAGGAGGCTTACTAAATCAAGAGAAACTATAAAAGAAGTTATCATAAAGACTTATGTTTAGATATTAGGATTAAAAGTACAGGGAAAGGCAGAAACATGCAGCTCTCAAGAACAATAGGATTATTCCATGGAAATATCTTCTTATATAGCTCCATCATAGGAGCAGGAATATTTATATCTCCTAAGGGGGTACTGAAGTACTCCTCACTGAACATTCCTGTCTCCTTGAGTATCTGGGCCCTTTGTGGCATATTGAACATGATCAGTGGCCTCTGTAATACAGAGATAGGGACCACATTTCCTGCCAGTGGAGCAAGTTATTTTCTCCTTAAAAGATCTTTTGGGGCTGTTGTTGCATTCCTTTATGTTTGGATCAAACTTTTTGCTTATTTCATAGGACTGGCCATGCAAATTTTATTGGTAGCAAGCTATCTAATTCAGCCTTTCTATCCTGGGTGCTCACCTCCAGAGCTACCAAAGAAATGCCTAGCTTTGGCCATTTTGTGGTCATTGGGAATTCTGAATATTCAGGGGTTGAAAACAGTGTCCTGGTTTCAAACTATCAGTGCTTTGATGAAGATGGCTATTCTCTGCTTCATTTCGCTGACTGGGATTGTGCTGTTAGTGAGTGGGAAAAAGGAGAACGTGTCCAGGTTTCAGAACACTTTGGATGCTGAACTTCCTGATGCCTCACAAACTGCAGAAGCCATTCTCCAAGGATTCTATGCATACACGGGAAGTGCACTACTGATCAACATGGCAGGTAAAGTGCTGTCTTTAAAAATTATGTATAACGTGTAGTTTTATTTGGCAGAGATGGGGATGATTAAATCTGGTACACTTCATTTCTGGAATGAAATTTAATCTGTTCTTTACTGTCTGAGCATCATTGGACCTTCATATATAGACATTCACATAGACTACAGAGAATTCATTGTTTTTCAGTTTATGCCCCTAAATATATTTGAGAATTTTTGAAATGCTTCAATATGCATGAGAAATTTTTTGGCCCCTATGTGTTGTTACATTTTAATCTGGCATTATGAGGCATTTTAAGTGTTATACAAGTAACACATCTTAATAATCATCTTGCTATGTAAGTGTAAGGTATTTTTTAAAGATTAGTACTATTTTACCCTTACCACAAAATCTAGTTTTCTATGCAGAACTACACCAAATGAATGGAGTAGGCCCACTTTATTACTTAGTTACTTTGAAATACTACATAGTGTAGTTGTATATATGACCAGCATTTATAAAATAAACCTCTTTGTATTGTCTTTATACTATGTCATTTGGTTCCTCCTATGTTAGTATTTAATTGTGTAGAACATTCTTTTACCTGCTTCATTTCACTATATTAATTCTTAAAATGCTTTGTGAGACTGCTACAATGATACTGATTCCCTGTGAATAAATTTTCATAGTTCTGTACCAGTGTGACACTTACTATAGAATGGATCCAACTACATTACCAGAATTGGGTAAATTGTCAATGGTTTCTTATGGTTTGTGTCTACTTCATCCCCCAAAGCCTCATGTAGTCATTGGTCAGACTATTTGAGCTTTTGATTAACTCATGATTCACTGAAATTATGGGTGTGAGTGCTACTTGGGTTATGGATGTGAGTACGACACCCAGCCTGGGGCATATAGCTGTAACATAACATAGGCTACACTCTTTGCTGCCACTACTCCTCCCATTTGCTCTCTTGCTCTTTGCTGCTGCCATGAAATGCTCTCTGCTATGTGTTAGTCTGTCTCGGTGCCAGCTGAGTGAAGACTGAAAACTCCAGTAACTGTGAGCTAAATAGTCCTTACCTTCCTTCATTTTGAGGTATTTGTTCTAGCAAAGAGAGAAGAGTAACTGAGACGTGGTTATACAACACTCTGGAACAAAGAAGAGATTAACTAGAACACAACTTATTTTATTCCTTTCACAAACTCTATAATGAGACATTAAGTATTATGAAAGACATTACATAATGCATTATCCACAATATCTTTGGAAACCTTTTGTGTATTTTTGAGGTGGAGTCTTGCTATGTATTTCAGAAAAAATAATGAACTAAACATACAATACACACTTAGAGCTATGGAGAAACTGTCTAAGCAAAAGAAAGAAAAGAGGGATAGAAAAGTAAAAATGATAAAAGAAGAATAACGTGAAAACAAATGTTTCTCAATCAGAAGAGAAAAGTGGTTGTAGGCAGGGGAAGGATTGTAAAGAAAAAACATGAACCAAGACACGTCATATAAAGATACAAATGCTTTAGGTTGACTATGATAGTTACATATATCTAAACTATACAGATCCTCTTAATTTTTAAAAATAAAAACTCCAGCACTATGGGAGGGATTATTGTGCACATTCAGGGAAGATTATTTGATAGACAGAATTGACAAGGTACAAAACCATCAAAGCAGGAACAATGCATGGTGTAAATTCTGGAATGAATGAAGAGATGACAAAGATAGATTGACAGGTAGAAAGCATTACAAAGTGAAAGTTTGGAGAGGTTGTTCAAATATTATGTAGTTTGCAGTGCTTATTTCTGTGAAAAAAATTGAATATTTTACTATATATGTTTTACAGGGAATTGTGTTATGAAAGGTACATGACATGGACTTCCCCTCTTTGAAAACATGTTCTATAACATTTATAAAAGACCACCTTAAATTCTAACATAAACTCACATCTCACAATGGTGCATGCAAAAATATTTTCCTTTTTCTATAATTAAGTTTATGAGAACATTTTAGATATATATAATTATCATCTTCATCACAGAGAATGTGTAACTGTACATGATATATTTGTATTTCTCTTTTTCCTGAAACCCTTCTCCTCTCCTCAACCCAAATTCTCTTCCCCAGGTACAAAGCATTTTTACATTTCATTGTTGTTAAAAATCATTTAAGAGAAAAAAAGCAGAGCAAAAACAGCTCTTTTGCAAATATTTCTCATGGCCAGCTTCTCATTGTCTAAAATGTAGCTGTTAAATTTGGTGTAGCAATATTTACAATAATATTTACAGGGGGAGAGTGCAAGTGAGGAGGAGTCCTGGGCCCACCTATAGAGTGAAAACTCTGGAGTCCATATTCCAACCAAACACATTCAGAAGTTATATGTTCCTTTGGCAGGTCTCAAGCAAATCAAGTTGAGTCATCTCACTCTATATAAGTTTGGCATCAAAAATATCTCCTTTAAGGACTGTCTTATTTCATACCTGATTTTTTAAAATGTATTTATATTTTGGCACATAACTTCAGTAAATAATGATTTTATTCATCGTGAGCAGTTGATAAATATACATGATACATAATTGTTTCTTCATTCCATTCCCCAACTCCAAATCTCGATCTCTTTCTTAACCCCTTCTTAAATCAAGATCAGTATTCTGCTAACACCATACATCTATAATTTTTATTTATTTTTGGTACTGGGGATAAAAGGGTTTGGAAGACTCCATTCCAATGGTCTTGCAGGCTGCAGCCTCCACAACCAGTCTTTTGGACTGGCTCCTATTCTATATCTTAGTTGAGCAAACATTTCATATCCCTGGAATCTTTGACTTCTTCAGGTCTCTCCATATTTATCTTAATGTCCACATATTTACATATAGCATTTTAGGTACATTGTGTTGGATTGAAAACTCATGGTCACTTGCATCACCCAGCTAAATTGAACAAATATGATCCTGGTTGTGGAAGGCCCAAATGAGAACTGTTACTAATGACATAAAAAGGACCACAGGAAAGGATCAGGTGGTGCTGTTGCTTCTCTTGGAGCAGCTTGTTATGCTGGCTTTCTTGATGTGAGTTCAGGAACTTGTTGCTGAGAATGGCTGTGGTACTTTTCAGGAAACTGTGATCCTTAATGTGAATGTGAGTTCCTGGCACAAGTACAGATACCTCAGCCTGCTGTCACTCATCCTTCATCCACTGGCACAGAATTTCTAGCTTCCACCATGGACCTTTAGGCCTTCAAAGCAAAGATCTGTTGAAAATACATGCATCAGATATTGGTGTGGGCTTTAGGCCAAAATATCCCATGTGGGACATTGTCATGGTATACTGGTTGATACATTGTATCAAATTGAGAAGTTTAGAAGTTTAATTAAGTGACAGCAGAGAGCCAGGATCCTTACTTTACAAACATCCTCATCCTGTGCAAGAGGTAGACATGGACATTGTGTGAGTTCTACACTCCCAGCCTCAGGGTAGCTTGTTTATAATATAAGGAGGAGAGAGAAGCAGGTGAAAAGCTACATCTGCTACCCAACCCTTAACCCTTCCGTGTTTTCTCCTGCCATGTACTGCGGCCCTCTGCCATGTGCTACTTTTCCTGAGAGCCAGATGAGTATAGAGTGAAACCTCCACAAACTGTGAGCTAAGTAAAGCTTTCCTTCCTTAAATTTTGGTATTGGGTATTTTGTCCCAGCAACAAGTGAAAAGTAACTGAGACAGAAATTTGTACAAGGGAATTGGGGTTGCTTCTGTGTCTACCTGACCATGATGTTAAAGAGCCTTAGGGACTAGCATATTGGAATAGATTAGAAATGTTTGGAGATGTCACCTACTAGTGAAGAGATGGAATGTCTTTGGTTCTTCTGTATAGGAAATTTTGTTCAGAGCTCAGAATACCAGAATGCTGATAGAAAGCCTGCCTGTAAAGAGCCTGGGCAGGGTTTCTGCTATGAAGAAGGACTGTATTGGTTGTTCGACTCCAGATGATTTGCGTTATGGCTTGGTAGAAAGTTTTTATGCATTTTGCTCCTGTCCAGAGACTTTGCCTGATACTGAGATGAACCACATTGAACTAGTTAATCTAGAAAAAGTAATCTCAATTATTTTTTATTAATTTATTGGGAAACAAATAGTAGTGAGACAGTTTCAAAACAGGTTAATAGGGCAGTTACAATGATTAAGAGAGGGCTGGGGAGATAGTTTAGTAAAATAAGTGCTTGCCTGGCAAGCGCAGGGTCCTGAGTTCAATCCCTGGTACTGCTAATAATAATAATAATAATAATAATAATAATAATAATAATAAATAATTTGCATATTGTCTTCATAGTGGTTATTCATAGCACAAGATGCAGATATGACATTCTGTCCAAACTCTATTTGTACAAATATTTCTTCTCATTGAGTTAAGACAAAGAAGCTGGATATCTATCCTATTTTGTAGATACAGAAACAAAATGGTCCTTCATTTGTATCCCCTTTTTTGTTTAGTTGTGTCAGATATGGGTATTCCACTGTCATTCATATATGGTAGGTACACGAATTCAGCAAAATAATCCAATGTCTGCCATTTGTTTCTCAATACATTTAATTTTAAAAGTAAAAATAAAATAATAATAACAGTGAAAAAAAAGAAAAACATAAAAAGAATAGAGGTAATAGAAATAGCAATACTCTTGCAGAAAATGCAAATTGTAATAGCCTTTTATTGTCTGCAGTCTATTATATTTAGATGCCTATACACATTGTACTCACACATCTAATGAGCAGCATCATTTGGAAGCAACCAAAATGCCCATCACCTGAGGATTGGATGAAAAAATGTAGTATTTTTGGGTCCCTCCCGACCCAGTCCAGGATGAGTGTGTGAGAGCTTCCACTACTGCTTTGGCCTAACACCTCCAGACCCAGAAAAGGCCTGGGATGTGAGTGAGATCATCCACTCTGCTGTTAAGACACCTTCAGATCCAAAAGAGGCCAAGCATGTGTGTGAGAGAACTTCCACTTGGCTGCACCCGTTGGATCTCTCCAGAACCAGCACAGGCCTAGCACACAGGCCTGGGCTGAAACTCTGCAGCTTAAATCCCTGCAGAGAAGGCTAGGGGCCAGAACCACCGAACTAATTCAAGAGCAGAAAATCTTTCCACAGGGGCACAGTGGGTTCACTTCCACAGGCTGTAGTAGGAAGAAGCTCAGCACAGCAGTCAGACTCAAGCCAGGCACGTTGGGATGAATTCAAACTTTGAAAATCCACATTCAAATCTTGGTAGGTGCTACGGGTAAAGAGCTTTGCACCAAAGCTCTGCACCAAAGGTCAGAGGCCAGTGTCATGCAAAATGACACAGAGAAGGAGAAAAATGCAATCTCATGCACAGAGTCCACCCAAAACAATTCAGGAGACACTAGCACAGAAGAAATTGGGAATCACAAAGCTGAAATGTCTGAATTAATAGTGTCTGATGTAAAGAAACAGCTGAAGAAAGGTACACAGGAAATCAGATCAGAAATAATCTTTAAAATGAGAAAAGAAATCTCTGAATTAATAACAGCTGAACTAAAGAATCAACTGCACAAACATAGAGGAAAACAGATCACAAATAATCTCGCAAGTAAAAAAAAGAGGATAACTATAATGAAAGAATAACTGCTACTGAAGAAGACAATGATAAAAAGGAGTATAGAAAAACAATGCTAGCCTTGAATGAGCAATATAGGAAAGAAATACAATGAATGAAGCAGAGAGAGGTATAGAGGAACTAAAATCTAGATCACAAGCTTGAAAAATTTTGCATGAAAGTGAAGATAGAGCTTCAGATCTTGAAGATACTGTTGCAGCTAGTGAAAAGGTAAGACAGGAAAAAATAATTCATTTGCAAGGGATGAAAGATGAACAATGTGAGACAAATAGGGATCAATGAGAAAGAAGGAGTCAATACAAATGATATAAAAAGAATATGGGCAGAAGTAATAACAGAAAACTTTCCAAATACAGTGGAAAAACTGACATTTAGGTAATGGAAACATGCAGAATTCCAAATAACATCAACCCAATAAGAAACACACCCAAATATGTAATAGGATCCCAGATATCCAGCACAAGAACAATATACTAAAAGCTACTAGAGAAAATAAGCTGATGACATTTAAAGGAAAACCCATCAGAATAACAGCAGACTTCTCAGAAACCATGAAGTCAAATATTCAAAGAACGGAACTTAATAAAAAAAAAAGGGGATACAGATGAATGTCCATTTTGTATCTGTGTATTCAAAGTGGTTAGGATAGATATATAGTTACATTCTCTTAATGAATAGAAGGATTTGTTCTAATGGTGTTTGCAAATAGGATATCATGTCCACATCTTGTACAGCAATTAACCACTAGGAAGAATGTATGCAATGTGTTAATTATTGAAACTGTCCCAGCAATTTGATTTGAAACTGTCTCATTGCTATTTATTTCTCAATAAAACTATGGAAAATAAAAAATAAATAAAAATTTAAAAAGCATGGAACAGAGTACTTAAGTCCTCTATGAAAACAAATTCCAGCCAAGACTACTATACACTGCAAAACTCTCTTTCAAGTATAATGGAGAAGTGAAATACTTCCATGACAAAGAACAAATTAAGAATTTCAAGATGACAAAGCCAACCCTACGCAGATTACTAAAAGATATTCTAAAGAGGAAACAAAATAACCAAAACATCATGAATGAGAATGGAAAGAACCCACCAAATAGGGCAAACAATTAAACACAGAATAAAAAGTGGTAAACAACAGAAGGTAAATAGCATGTCAATCATAAGTCAATACATCTGAATTATAACCATTAATGTAAAGGGTAAATTCAATTTACCAATTAAAAGAAATAGACTGGCAGAATGGCTTAGTGAGCAAAATTCAACAATATGCTATAAAAACACACTTAACTCATAAAGAAATTCATACTGAAAGTATGAAAGTCAGTCAGAAAAAAGGAAGGGTAGCAATCCTATTCTCAGACAGTTTCAACTTCAAACCAAGTATGATCAAATGAAATAAGGAAGGCCACTATATACTTGGTAGGGAAAAAATTCAAGAGGAAGAGGTAACAAATATCAATATGTATGCACCAAACATGAGATTACCCAACTATATAAGACAAATATTAATGGACATTAAAAATCTAATATCCAATTACACAATCTGAACAAGAGAACTTAAAACCCGCTTATCCCAAAAATATAGGTCAAGCAGAGGAAAAATTAGGAAACAAGTAGAGAATTGAAACAGAACTTGGAACAAATGGACTTAGTGGACATATACAAAGTGTTCCACACAATCACAAATGAATACACATTTTTTTCAGCTGCACACAGAACATTTCCTAAAATAGACCACATACTAGTCCATAGGTCATGCTTAAGTATATGCCAGAAAGCAGAAGTTATCACATGCATGTTATCTGACCACAGTTTCATTGCACTGTGGTCAGATAACATACAAGGGATGATTTCTGTTTTCTTGCATATATTTAAGAAAGACATATGAACTAGTATGTGGTCTATTTTAGAAATCATTCCATGTGAATCTAAAAGAAAGTTCATTTAAATGTTGAGTGGAATACTCTGTGTACATTCACTAAGTCCATTTGTTCAAAGGTCTGGTCCAGTTCTGCTACTTCTTTTCTAATCTTTTTGTCTGCTGGACCTAAGTTTTGAGATAAAGGGGTGTTAAGATTGTGGTGTTGAATAGTAGATTTTTCATGTACAATAAATTTGTTTTATAAAACTTGCTGCTCCCAAATTTGGTGCATACATATTTATGACTATTATATCTTCCTCTTGTATTTTTCTTCTAACCAGGATGTAGTGGGCTTCTTTATTTTGTTTCATTATTCTTAGTTTGAAGTTCAGATTATCAGCAAAGAGGATTGCTATACCTGATTTTTTCTGAGGTCTTAGGTCACATAATACTGTTTTCCATCCTTTGATTTTCAGTCTTTATGAGTTAAATATGAATTCCTTTATGAGTTAAATATGTTTCTTCTATATAGCTTATTGTTGGATTTTGTCTCTTAATCTACTCTGACAGGGGCCAGGGAGATGGCTCAGTGGAATTAGCGTTTCCCTGGCAAGCACAAGGATCTGAGTTCAATCCCCAGTTCTGCCAAAAAAATAAATAATAATAATCTACTCTGACAGTCTTTTTCTTTTAATTTGTGAATTGGGTACATTTACATTGATGGTTATAACTGAGATATTTTGTCTTATGTTTGACATGCTATTTTTCTGCTATTGTTTACCTATATTCTCCTTTGTTTAATTGTTTGTCCTTTTTGATGGGTTTTTTTCATTCTCATTCGTGGGTGTATGATCATTTTGACACTCTCTAGAATATATTTTAGTAGTCTTTGTAGGTTTGGCTTTTTCATCATGAGTTTTTGTACTTGTTTTTAGTCATGGAAGCATTTAACTTCTCCGTTAAATTTGAAAGAGAGTTTTGCATTTATATCAGTCTCGGTTGGAATTTCTTTTCTTCCAAGAATTGTGGTACTTTGCTCCATGATCCTCTTGACTTGATGGTTTGTGAAAAGAAATCTGCTGTTATACTGATGAGTTTTCCTTTAAATATGATCTGTTTTTTTTCTTTTTCTTAATAATTTTATTGAGACTCAAATAGCAATGAGACAGTTTCAAAACCAATTATAGAACAGTTTCAATAATTAATACATTGCATATTGTCTTAGTGATTATTCATGGTACAAGATACAGACATGATATGCTGTCCAAAAACACTATTAGGACACATCTTTCTATTCATTGAATTAAGAGAAAGTAGCTGTATGTCTATCCTAACTATTTTGAATATACAGACACAAAATGATTGTTCATTTCTATGCCCTTTTTTGTTTAGCTTTGCAAGAGAATGATATTCCGTTGTCATTTAAATATTGTAGGTACATGAATTCAGCAAAATATTCCAAAATAGTCCAAAAGTCCATAATAGTAGTGGGTTTTCCATAAGACTGGCAATGTCAGAAGTTGTTGACTTGAGTCTTTTACAGCTCAGCATATTAATATGGCTTTATTTTTATACCTCATTTTTATTCTTTTCTGCTGGATGGTTAAGACCAAGATAAAGTAAGACCTACATAACAAGAAATACAACTTTTGTATCTCATAATATCAGTCAAATCCCTTCAGGATTTATCCTGAAACCCTGTACTGCAGTTTGTAGATCTTTTGTCGGTGTCAGCTATTTGGATGAGTCACGGCCATTGCTTAACCAATTTAAACTCTGTGAAAGCCTAAGAGAATGTTTTCTCTCCATGTGACTATCCTTAGACACACTCTACATTGCTGATCACTTTCCTCTGTGGCCCCATAATCTCCTTGATCTGAAAATTTAGGACACCACTGAGTTACATGATGTTAGAGTACAGGTTTTCCTATGTCCTGAGTATTCACTGACCTTGAAAGGCTAGAGCCAAAGTGTTGGCTGTCCTTGCAGCCCTTCTTTTTCTCTAATTTTTGCTCTGAAAACTTAGGTTGTTAACCCTCCAGAAGAAAAGCTTATTATTATTACCCTACAACATATGCAATTGAGCTTAACCTCACTATCAGTCTGAATATCAAACACCTTAGACATAACATGGGCCAGGTATTTTCCACCAAGTATTGATATGTTATATTTTAAGTCCCAACAGAATATGAAGAAAAAAATTAAAAAAATATTTTAAAAAATAAGGATCTTTTTTTGTTTGTTTGTTTTCTCTAGCTGCTTTCAGTATATTGTTCTTGTGCTAGAATTCTGGGATCTTTACTATTATATGCAGCATTGTTTTTTATGGGTTGATGCTATTTGGAGTTCTGTATGCTTCAGTTACCTGAATGTCAGATTGTTTCCCTATATTTGGGAAGTTTTCTGCTATTACTTCTGCCCATATTGTTTTTATATCATTTATGTTGATTCCTTCTTTCTCATTGATCCCTATTTGTCTTGTGTTGTTCAACTTTTCATCGTCTTGCAAATGTTGAATTATTTTTTCTTGCATCCTAGTTGTTTTTAAGAGATATTTTCTTACCTTCTGACATGTGGCAATGGTGTCTTCAAGATCTGAAAGTCTATCTTCACTTTCATTCTAATGATTTTCCCAGACTATGATTGAGCTTTTAATTTCCTTTGTATCTCTTTGAATCTTTTTCATGAAATCTATTTCTTTCTTAAATTGTTCATTCAAGGATTCTGTCATTTTTCTAATCTCCTCTATTTTTTAATCAGTGTCTTCTTTGGAAGCATTGAGTAATTGCTTCGTTATAGTTATCAGCTCTTTTTTTCACTTGGGAGATTATTTCTTATCTGATTTCCTCTTTACCTTTCTGCAATTATTTATTTACTTCATATGCTATTATTTCAGAGATTTCGGGTGTGTTACTTCCAATTTCTTCTATACTAGTGTCTACTGCATTTGTTCTGGTTGGGTTTGGACTGAGGATGCCTTTTTCTCCTTCTCTTTGTCATTTTATATTTCAGAGAAAATTATGTAATTTGATTTCTGAGTTTCTTTTTTGTTGTTTTGAAGTTTTTAATAGTTAGCTACATCACTTTGACCAGTGCCTCTCTATATAGTTTGTAATTGACATGTCTCTTCTGTGTCAAAGATTTTTATTTTTTGTGTGCCCCAAGGATATGACCTCTCTATTTATTAGAGTGAGATACTGGTTTCTATTTGACACTCATCTCTGACCTGTTTTGTAGAGCTTTGGTGCAGTTACTACCCAACATCTTCTGATATTTTACCCAAGAGAGATCAAATATAGTAGTAGTAAAGGCAAACATACTGTTCTACTTAGAGTACTAAAATTAGTAATGTTTATGATGGGTAATACGATTTAGCAATTGGCAAACTTTTGTAACTAATGGGTTTGTATTTTAAATCATAAGAGCAAACATTATGACTGTGTAACTAAAAGAATACTAAGCTGTTAATTTGTATTTAAAGTTGCTCCTTTAAGTTTCATTTGGTCACCTCCCCTTGATGTACCTGAAGTCCTCCAGGAAGACTAGTTTACCACTGTACCTGTTGACACAGAGAGAGAGAGAGAGAGAGAGAGAGAGAGAGAGAGAGAGAGAGAGAGAGAGAATGTTCTCATAGATACTAGTATAGCAGTGTGCCTCAGCTTACTGCATCTGGATCTACCAAGTTTAAACTCATCTAGCTGAACTTGAGTCTGGCTTCTGTGCTCAACTTCTTCCTGCTGTGGTATGCGGAAGTGAACCCACTGTGCTCCACTGGGTAGATGTTTTGCTCCTGGTTTAGCTGGCTGAGACTTTATCCTAGGCTCTCTGCAGGAATTTCCAAGTTAGTATTCCATGCTAGACTTGTCCGCTGGAGGTTCTGGTGACCAGTCCACATGCCTGGCCTCTCTGCTGCAGGAGGTTCTCATGGCCAGTCACATATGCAAGCCCTGTCACTGAAGGAGGTTCCCTATACTACTAATTGCTAAGAGGTTTTTAATGATGTCAATTGATGCTTAAAATTTTACTTTGACCAGTTTTATATGCATGTATCTGGTATTCTGTGCAACTTCACTGAACACCACAGTGTGCAATACAATAACCATTCTTGAATACTTACCCTCTCGGGGTTCGATGTTTTGAAATTGATTATCATTTCTACTGTTTTATCTATTATTTTTTATTCTCTTTAAAATAAAAAATAAAGGATATAAAACAATATTCCATGCAGTGGGAACCCAGAAGTATAACTTGCTAACCAACTTAAGATAAATTAGATTTCAAGCAAAGACTGATTAAAAGAGAAAAGATGATCAATATATATTAGTTACAGGAACTCTAGAGAAAAAAGTAATAATTTTAAACATACATGCACAAAATACCAGCACACATAACTTCATAAAACAAATCCTAATACACAAGGAAAAGGGGATGGTAGTGCATTAATAATTAGCATTCAACCTTATGCACACAGGTGAATAGAACTATTGTGGTACTGAATGTGAGAAGCCCACATAAGTGTTATTGCCAACAGCATAAGAGTCAGAACTGGAGTGGCTAAAGGAAGGCTGTTAGGAAGGGCCTGAGTTCAATCATCGTTTCTGCTATAAATAAATAAATAAATAAACCTGAAGGTGAAAAAGTAAAATAGGGTGGATGGAGGCAGAAATTAAAGGAATAGAAATATGATATGTAGACGTACCCATTTCATGAAGTTAATCTATCATTCTATGTTGAAATCATGTAATAAATAAAAGTAATAAACTCAAAACATAAACTTAGAAAAGTCTCATTAGATAACAAGTTGTCTTTCACAGGTAAATGATACAATATATACCTCCTGCAAAGATATTGAGAAAACTACATTTTAGAAGAGCTCTGAAGATCCAGAGAAATTTCATTTTCTTTGTAAGACACCTTTTCATGAAACATTGGCTTGGCGGGCTATCACATTTTATGATTATCCTTATTTTGGGATAGATCAATCCTGTGATTACAAAGACAATTACATGTGTACAGAACGCTGTGGAGCACTGTATCAGAGAAAGAAAGCTATAGCAATTAATCCTACATGTTCTCCATGTACATAAATATAACAGTAATAATGGAGATTTGGATTTTTGTGGGTTAAGATACAGTGGCCCTAAGTAGATTTCCATGCTTAAGAATGGCTCCAGTCTGTCTAGGCAAATAGATGGTTTGTGACTTAATTTTATAAAGGTGGTGTGTTAACTGATGTTAAAAGTACAATATTAATATGTAACCACCATGACATATTTCTTACATTGAATTATACAATAAAGATTTATACTGGCTTTCAGAACTATCAATACATTCATTTCAGTACCACATATGACAATATCCTCAGGACTATTTAGAACAGAAAAACACCATCCCTGATGTAAGTTCTACTTACTCATCACTAGAAGAATTAAATGTCTTTCTCTTAAATATAACTAATAGGACTTTGGAAAGTTTACAAAATTTATTTGTATAAAAATCATCAAAAATGCAAACTTGTAAAATTATGTACTTGATCCAAGCAGGATCAGATCAGAAAGATGAGACAATAATAATATTGGAATAACTGAGTTTTCTCCTTTGTAGTAGAAGCAACTCAACATTTAAGCAATATTTGATCCTCTAATTTTTTGTGTTTCTTAGGAGAGGTGAAAAATCCTGCTCGCACGCTTCCCAGATCTCTGATTTCTGCTTTGTCCACAGTGACTGTGATATACTTACTGACAAATATATCCTTCCTGACAGTTTTGACACCAAAGGAAATCATCTCTTCAGGTATGCTTTGTGTGAATGAGGGAAATAATCACAACTACCTAATTAAATACAGAGTACATCTATCTGATTCACATTTAGTTATATAAATAAAATGTGTTCATGGTTTATTCTTGTGAGAGAATCCAAGAGTATCAACTTAAATCATGCAAAAGAAACAATCATTTGATAAATACTAAGAGAGTAGATATAAGTGAAATAGGGAGAAATAAGCAAAGAGAGGAAGAAGAGTAAAGGAAGGAACATGAGATGGTAAAAAGGAGGTGTACAAAGAAAATGATTGTGGAAACTCAACTAAGAAAGAATTATGCACTTTTTAGATAGTCTATTATTTAGGACACACATAGATTTCTATATTCATTACATCTGTTTCAAATAGGCACTACCATCCCCATTTGTTAGATAAAAAATCTGAAATTCAGGATATAATAGTTACATAGTGACTATCATCCATCTGCAGTTGGGTAAATTTAAGTTTCTAAGCCGAATATCAAATGACCTAATATACTGATATAATTTCATCTTCAGCCTATTAATAATAATGATTTGTGAATATGGGCAACAATTTATAAAACCTGGAGTTCAAAGCACTCCCCAAAGAAAAATATTTGAGTTTACCAGTAATTAATGAAAACAAGTGTCAAAACAAGGCTTCTAATTCTGAAAACATATTCTCCATCTCTCTACTACAATGCACTTGACGAACAAACTAGATCGAAGCATCACTGAAATGGTTGCTCAGCTATTAAATAATAGTACAAAGACATCATGAAGATCTGTGATGTGGGAATAATTATTTGCATGCAGAATGCCAACACATACCTGTAGACATGAATGAATAAGATTCAAGGTCTAATCATTTTATAAAGTAAATTGCCAATAGGAATTCAGAAAAAAAAATTCTACCAAAGTTTGTTTTAAGCATATTTACTCCTATAGACAAAGAAGTGCTGTTATCTGGAAAATTCTTGTATTAATACCAATTAACTTTTCCAATTTCCCCTCTAAATTTCAAACACTTTTCCATTAAAAATACAACCTATGAGAATCTTTACCAATCGACCCAAACAAATAAGACCATGAACAAACCCACAGGGATGTGAGCATGTGTATAATTTTCCATGATTCAAAAAGTCGAATGATGATTGTAAATGATTTTCTATAGATTAACATAAGAAGGGATTGATTAGAAAATAAGATAATTATAAGATTAGAAAAGAATCATGCATGTGTTACCATTTCATATTCACCAGTTTATGGTCTCACAGGAATGCTGAAATCCAAAAACAGATATGTTTTAATGAGTGAAAAAAGGGAAGAAATTAGAGTTTATCTTACACTCCAGCTTGAATACTGTCAGCAGTTCTATACAAATGTGCCTCACTGACTTTCAAGTACCTTCCCTTCATCTTTCCCACTCTGTGCCTCAGTCTGAACCTTCTTGTTCTTGCCTGGTTTATTGAAGCAACCTCTTAATTTTTGGAGCTCTTCCAATCCAGTCTCCTGCCAGTTTCCACAGAAAGCCTTACAACACGCAAACTTAATGGAGCCACTTTCTGGCCTAAACACTACCGCATTTTTTTGACTCAATGATGGTTGCTGTATTGCACATGATAATCTTCTGATTGTTCTGATTACCAGGTATAAGCATGCAAAATTGGTGGAAAAAGTTATAATAAAAATTTAAGAGGAGAGAAGAGACACAATTGAATCATTAACTATTTTTTTTTAATTTGGAACTGGGGATTAAACTCAGGCCTTTGCGCTTGCCATGGAAGTGCTTGTTCCACTGAGCCATCTCCCCAGCCCTGATTAACTGATTTTTAATAGGCTCTGCTGTCTTTTTTGCTTGCCTGTCTTCCTAATCTCACTCGCACAGTGTCTGCAACAACCCTAACATTAGTACTACTTCCTTTTGACCTAATGGTACTCTATCAGCTCTACAGCTAACTACAACAGGTTCTTTAAAAGCCCTATTCTGGGCCTAATTTTCTTCCATCTTCCCCTGCATGCTTCTGCAAGGCACTCTACTATGGCATTCCCCAGAATGACCATAATCTCAGTAGCAGATATAATTTTTTACCTCAGATTGACAATAACAATGATTCCAGTGCAACACCTGTAAAGTCTGTCTCATCTCATATAAACACTAGTCTGAGAAATACATTTTAAAACCACAATATGAAATACAGTCAATAAACTTAGAATATGACAATGATCTCTCAGCAGTGTTAACACTTTTAAAAAGTCTTTGCATGTGAGAAATTAGATTGTCTCTACAAGAAATGATAGAAGTTTATGTTACAAATACACACAATCAATTAAAGAGTTGGTATTAAAAAGGGACATGAAATAATTCATCTGTTCATTTATCCAGTGCTCATTAGAAATACACTGACCCCACAAGTAATAAGACAACCTGATTATATTGCACAGTGGTCCACAATGAAGTGTAATGTCTGCACAAATTTTTCCACAATTTGGTATTATGCTTGATATATATTCAAAATAATATTCTATGTTATAATGTGTTACACAATTTAGTTAGAAAACAGTGTCTATCCTGAAAGAAAATCCTTCCATTTTCCTAATAGTACCAGTGACAATATCAATTATTCCAGTTTTACAGAAAACTTCCCAAAAAAGACAGAGACTTAAAACAACATTAGACATCGAAATTCTGCATTTACTAAATTTATGATAGGATCATGTATGCATGCTGGGGCCATTTCTGGGTGTGCAGGTCCCTTCATTATTGGAAAAATTTTATGCAGGGAAAGGGATGTGCTTTGGGATCCCACAAGGATATAATTTTCAGCTTTTGATGCAGATTCTACAATAAGGTTTACATGCACAAAAATTTTGTGAGGGGAAAGTCTTGTGTTAAGTCAAACAAGCAGAAAACCAGGAAAGCATTGGGGGCCATAAAGAAAGTTTGGACCAAAGCAAAAAGAACTAGAAAGGGAAGATGGACAAAAATATTTCAGACAGCCACAGAATGTAAGGATGTATTAGCAAGTCTATAAGGAGCACTTTGGCTATCACTAGGCATCAAGTAAATGAGTTTTCACATTTCTCTGCCACAGTCAGTGGCTGAGAGCAACCTGTGAGGCCTTCTGCTTTAAAAGAATGGTTCAGGGCTCTGGGAGATGGCTCAGAAGAATAAGTGCTTCACTGGCAAGCACAAGGGCTTGAGTTAATTCCCTGGTTTAATGAAAAAAAAAAAAAAGAATGCATCGTGCAAGATTTCACAGTGAGTTGGAGCTCTAGGTCAATTCTATTTCCAAAAGGATGATCTCTTTTATGCATTTGCACATCCCCAGAGATAACTTGGCTTGCATAGGCTACAGCTCTGATAATTCAGAGATCAAGAGACGTCTCCAAAACGTCTCTAAAAGTAGGTAAAAATCAGAGTTAACAATTTGCATTTGACTAGTCAAAACATACACAAGGACACAACTGATGCAAGGAGTTCAGGAGACGTCCTCACTTCTAAGGAGCAGTCAATTTGTATCACCAAAGGGATAGATTCAGGAAAAATGAAGTCATATGGATTTGCAAAAGTTTGAAAATGACTATGACGTTTTAAATTTTATTTAATGTTTGTAGATACTGTTGCTGTCACATGGATGGACAGAGTATTCCCTTCCATGCAATGGATCATTTCACTGGGGATTTCAGCTTCAATAATTGACAGCTCTTCTTCTGCAATACTTTCATTATCAAGAACTATCTATGCTGCAAGCAAAGAAGGACAATTGCCTCGGATCTACTCTATGCTTAATAAGCACCATTCTCCTGCTGTAGCTGTGATGCAGTTAATCATTGCAACTTCTATTGCTATTATACCATCAAATTTGATCAATTTAATAAAATATATTGGATTAATATCGTCATTTCTAAGTGCGCTAAATATGGTTGCTATACTTAAATTAAGGTACCAGAACCCAGATCTACCAAGACCTTACAAGGTAAATTAAAATTGACAATTTGATATTAATTTAGTACTACCTCTTTATGGATAAAATTTTTCAACCTCTGTGAGTGTATCCAAATAGCTGTCTCAATTTATATAACTTCTGATTGGGCCAACATTTTCAAATTTTCAGTTATAGACCATTTTTTGACCTTATTCATTTACATTCATTTTGGTGTAAATGTTGAAATTCTGTCTTATATAAGGAAAATAAGTATTCCATTCATGAATGTCAGCAACTGGCAGTAAGATTTTACTGGAAAAAGTTTTATTTGTAGGAGAAATTAAGGCCCAAAATAGAATTGTGAAGATTGACTAATTTGAAGCACTGTGCAGTATAACTTAGCTGAAAAACTAATGTAACTTCTGAGAGTTTATTTTATGGTATCTTGTGTGGATAAAACTCAAGTTTTTTCTAAGACCCTCAAACATGTTAAGCAAGTGGAGTCCTACAGAACCGTACTTCAGCCCATTCCAATATATTGCTAAGTAGTGCTCCTTTACTAGAGAGACACATTATTATAAAAAGGCACAGAGTGGAGTGTACAGAGAACAACTACATGAGTGGTACCCAACACTTTTTGTGCCAGAGGCCACTTCTGTGAAAGATAAGTTTATGACAGATTGGAGATAGGAGGTTGACGTTTTCCATATTATTCAAGAACATTATAATTATTATAAATTTTGTAACAGTGTCATATTAAGGTATATAACAGTATAATGATACAGCTCACTATAATCAGACATAATAGCCAGCACTGACCTTGTCTCTCAGCAACTAGAAGGTCACATCCACTTAGTTGTTACTGTAAAGGTTATCACTAGATGCACCTTAATTGTAATTTTCCAGTCACTAATATTGTTTCGATAGGACCCTGCATGTATTTATTTAGTATGATATCTGTGCAGTCCGAGTGCTCTGTTAGTGTTCACCTGCGTTTGCAGCTGCTCCCACCATTCCTGTCACCACTCCAAGTCCATTGCTGATCTTCATGCATTCTGCTTTCATAAGGAGCACATCTGAGATCCTCATAATTGCACTTCCCAGTGGCCTAACGGTTCCCTTGAGAATAAAATGCCACTGCTTGTCTGACCAGAGAGGGAGCTCAGGTGGTAATGTGATCAATGCGGAAGATCAGTGAATGCAGAGCAGGCGTTGTTCTCTCTTCCTTGTTCCCTTCTACTGCACTGGACAGTTTGTACCACTCTGGCCAGAACTCCGGGAATCCCTACAGGAGACAATAGTCCCTGATTGATCCATTTTTTGGTGGTGTATGTGTTCTGTGAAATAATGAAAACTTCATATATGAGAAGAAGAATCTTCATATAACAGAAGATTTTTCTTTGAAAAAGGAGGGAAGCATACATAATGTGAACGGATGAGGTGTAAGCAGAGACAGGCCAAACAGGTGGTCTGCATTCTTTTTTTCAGTATCAGGGATTGAACTCAGGACCTTGCACTTACCAGGCAAGTGCATTTGCATTTTTTAAATAACCTCTGCTCAAGAGAATTCCAAGGCTAAAATTGATTAATCTACATAAATGGAGCTGAATTGGAATTGCAAGCCAGCATTTTAATGCAAGAATTCAAATTTTTCATATGTTTACCATAGGAAAGAATGTATGATTTTTGCAGAAATCATCTGCAAAGTAACTTCTGATCTTAAAACCAGAAATATCAGAACTGCTCCTAAACTACTGATCTGCACAAACCTCATGGTGTCCTGCTTGCAGAATTGCTATAAAGCTGGCTGACACTCATTTTTGTGAACCACATTTTTATGTCCTTTGTGCGTATTCATCTTCCTCATATCTCTTCCCTATTTTCACATTCTTTGTACAAAGGGAGCTATAACTTGCTATCACATGAATTAAGGAGTTCAAGAGTGTTTTTATTTCTTAATCAAGTTAATAAATATAATGAAAGTTACTCATCGCTTAAGACACTTCATGCTTACAAAGTGATATGGACGGAAATAAGAAACCCATGATTCATGCCAGTCATTAAAAGAAACCCTTGAGTGTCTTTACTTTCCTTTGTATTTACATGTTCATCTTCAGAAATTCTGTCTCCTTTGCTCAATAGCAGTCTCCATTAGTATCAGTTATCTGATTTGGAGAGGTCCACTGGTGATATTTTAGCAAACACGAACCTATGACATCGTCCAGTCTCTTTTTCTCAACAAATAACTTTTCTCTACCTACGAACACTGTGAACAAATGTGCAGCATGACAAATTTTCTTGAGATGTTCATTTGTTAAACAAATACACAGTGAGGAGCTGTTTTCTTTTTTGCTTCCACACATTTCACAGAATCCCTCCATAGAGGGTTTCATTATCCTGACAGCACAGGAACAAAGGTCTGCAAATACAGTTAAAAAGTTCTTCATTGCTTGCCAGTTTGTTCAGCAAGATAGGTAGATATGTGATTGATGAATTTGTCACCAATACTTAAAGATCAATATTATCCAAGATGCCATCTTACAAATGAAGTTCAGATCAGCAAGACAAATTTCTAAAGATGGACAGTGATAGCAAGCTATTCTAAAGGTACCATTTTTTATCTGTACTGTCAAGCATACCAAAATGAATCAGGAAGAAATTCTGTGATCATTTCTTGAAGATATGAATTTTGAAAGCAACATTAAAATGTAGAGTTAGCACCTTCTTGGCAAGCTGAAGTTCCTAAGTTTGATCACTAGTAAAAAAAAAAAAAGTACCTTAGGTCATAAAAATTTTAATTGTTTTTTCCTAAATAAAATACTGGATATGTTACAATTTTTAAGCTGAAATAATATTATTACTTTTTTTGTTTGAGGTATGACACACAATAATGTGTCTGTTATTGCTACAACCATAAATTTTCATTAGTCTTGAGCAATAAATTATTTAATCTATTGTAAAGCAACTAATATATTAAAAATGTTATTGTATGTTTAATATGCATCAAGTTGTTGTCATATGACATAAAACTAATAATACCCATAAAAATACCCATCTAAACCTGTTTGAAAATGTATATGCAGTCATCTAGCCTTTATTATCTCTCACTTGTAAAATATTTGGCCTGTAAAGACTTGCAAGAAAAAATCATCACTAATATTTTTCTTTTTTTCTTCCAGGTTTGGATGCCAATGATATATTTTTCTATAGCTTCATCTATCTTTCTAGTTGTTATGACAATCTTTCAATCTCTGAATATAGAGCATATTTATCAATTTGTCTTTCTTTTCATTGGAGTTCTGTATTACTACCTTCATGTTCACCTTAATCAAGTTTCTGTTTTTTCTGAGAAAATCACTTGTTCTTTACAATTATTATTTAATGTCTCACCTTCAGAAGATGACGAAATTTGTATTTGTAGAGAAGAAGATGGATTATAAACAAATACTTGTAAGTCAATAACTTCTGACATTGCCAGTCATATGGAAAACCCACTACTATTATGGATTACTGGACTATTTTGGAATATTTTGCTGAATTCACATACATTCAATATTTAAATGACAAAACTAAGCAAAAAAGGGGATACCAATGAACGACCACTTTGAATCTGCATAATCAAAATAGTTAGGATATATATACAGCTATACTCTCTTAATTCAATGAATAGAAATGTTTGCTCTAATAATGTTTGTAAACAGGCTATCATGTCTGCATCTTGTACAATGAATAACCACTAAGACAACAATATGCAATGTATTAATTATTGAAATTGTCCTACTAATCAGATTTGAAGCTGTCTTATTGCTATTTGTTTCTCAATAAAATTGTGGGAAAAAAAGAAATAGAACCAACAAAAAAAAAAAAAAAATAAAGAAAAATAAAAATAAACAAATACTTGTATAAATAAAAAGCCACTAAAATTTCAAATTGTGTGAAAAATCGGGCCCCTGTAAAACTGTAAATATATAGAACAAATTCACACACTCATCTACATACATTTACTAATAAGAAAGAAAATAGGAGCACAGATTTCCAAATACAAATTAATAAGCATATATGCTCTAGTTTGCATCTGAAATATTCTGCATAGTCTTGGGCTGAGGAATAAACCCTGAAGGTGATATTGTTGGGAGTGATGGACACTAGGAACAGAGAAGAGGAAGAGAAAGTAATCCAGGTGGGACATACCTTTGAAAGTTATTCTCCTGGCTCGTTTTGAGTTCTCTCCCTGCATTGTCTAGGCAGGATCAAGAGACCCTGACCTCCACTCCATGATTACTGACAAAGTATTCTGCCTCACCACAGGCAGAGCAGCAGCACACCACCAATCCCACCATTAAAACTGCTGAAACCATGAGCTAAAATAATTCTTTCTTCCTTTTAAGGCATTTTCTTTGTAAGAGAAATTGAAAATAATCAGTGAAGTTCAGGACCTTGCATAATTGGAGAATGAAAGAATTTACCAAAATTTGAAGCTAAAAACAAACAAAAAAAAAAACCTGAAAATATTACAAACAGAAGCCAATATCTGGTTTCATGTTCCAAAATTAGTTGCCCAGCCTCATCAATTTAAACAACAACAGGTATATATTGGCTCTCTGCTCATAGGTTACATTGAAGCCATCACTCATAGGTTACATTGAAGAAAAAGTATAATAGAAAGATGTGCAACAAAAATATCATCAGCTCATGGGAATCCAGTAAATAAAATAAAAGAAGAGAGGATGGGAAGTAAAAGATACACCACTCAGGGATTGGAATTGGTCAATCACCTGTTTTCAAAAGGTCCCAGCATATGAACAGAACATCCAGCTCTAAAGCCATCAATGGGCAAATGCATAGAGGAGAACTGCATATTTATGATAGTTACCTCCCAGTTCCACCTCTGGACATAAGAGACATTTACAAGAAACTTTTATTTGAACAATTGCATTCTTCCCTGACATGTAAATGTCTTATATGCCTCTCATTATGCCAATATGTTTAGTCTTTTGGAGCAATTACCAGAATTACTACAGTCCTAGCATTGATCTGATGTCAAAGACCAGGATTTCCTCTGAGAACCACGGAAATCTCATGCATGGAATGACCTAAAGTCCTCCCATACATAATGGCACAAGTAAAAAGATTTCAAAAACACAAATAACCCTTTATTCATCTCTGCTTTTTAATCCTGATTCTTACCTTACATCTGGTTAAAAGCAGTTACAGGGCTGGCAAAATAGCCCGGGGACTAAAGCACCTGCTTATTTTGCTTCATGATTTCATAGTCTAATGGTTTCTACCCCCAACACAGAATGGTGACTTGTCAGAAGGGTGTAGAAGAGAATAGCTATTCATGACTAGAATACAATTAAAAACAAAAAGAGCAAGAGAGAGAGAACATCTGAGAGACACGACAAAAACAGAGAGAGAGACAGAAAGTAAGAGGTAAAAGGGCATCTTTGTACATCGAAACATAGGTGACCTAGTTCATCTACTAGGTCTCCACCTCCTAACAGCACACTGAGTCAGGATGCATTCATGTACTAATCAAAATACACTGAGAAATGCAGCACTAGGTCTGTAAGCATTTTCACTGCCAACATGTAATACAGGAACACACAACTTGAGAAGATATTTATTAGCCCACAACTGAGTCCAACATTGTCTAGTTCTAAGATTCCATACTATGCAATAAATGTATGAATGGTCCAATCTGCTTAGTTCTTGATGGGCTAGAGAGATAGCCCAGCAGCATAAGTGCCTGCCTGCTTAGTTCTTGGGAGTCCATAAGCATAACAAGGGAAGCATGGCAGATGGCCAGGATGAAGAAACAGACCATATGACTTGGGACCATAACCCTGGGATACACACAATCACTCCTGGATGTGTCCTTCCTCAATCCATAGTGGTTGGACCAATGACAATCAAGTTGAAACACAATCCTTAAACATTACATGTACCCTTGCAATATGAACAAGCTCCAAAACCCCCACCTTTGAATACATGAGTTCTTGAGGGGACATCTTAGACATACACTGTAACAGAACTTTCAGGAACAGTTCTACTGTGAGCCTAGAATACCAGAATGCTTGTAAAACGACACAAACAAGCCTTTGGCCTTGATGTCAATGATGAGAATGAAGACAATATTGAGAATTGGTATAGAGGTCATTTGTGTTCCATTCTGAAAAGAAACATCTCATTCTTGCAGATATGTTGAGAGTTTGGAAGAGAAAGAATATAAAGGAGACAGACTGCTTTGGTTGGTACAGGAAATTTCAAGAAAGACATAGTACTTAATTGTTGGATGGATACGGATGGCCATTTAGCCAGATTTACAGAAAAAATCAAATGCACCAAAGAAAGCAGAAAGGTTTTAAAATTTTTTATTTGGTGAGTTAATAATTTTTGTGCAGCCTATCAATTTGTGTGACTGGCAGACAGATTAGCATCACTGAAAAATAAGTCCTGATTGAATACTGGGATAAAAGCAAAGATACCTTAAGGACTTTTCATAGGTTATATAGAGTTCAACTATCAGAGCCCCATCACATAAAGCTCTATTCAAATTTGATAGATTTGGTCCTGATAATCCAGCACTGATGTGCCCTGCTCAAACCTAAGGAATGTTTTCTCTGCAATCAGCTGTCCAGACACTTAGAGATTGCCTCTCCCCAGGGACCATGGTTCTAGCTGAACTCACAGGGTAGCAGGCTGACATATTTTCATGGTGCTAGATGTGTAGGCATGCAAAATGCAAGATATTGCATTCATGGAAGTTTCTACCAGATTTAAAAGAAAAGCTTATGGGAACAGTTAGTATGGAGTGTCAGAATCCCAACAGTTCAAGTTTATCATGGCAACGTATGAAGTTGTGTGTGACTCTGAATTTTCATTAGAGATTTTGGAAAGCTTCATATGCCAAAAAGTGGAACATATCCTATGAAGAGACACACTAAGTAAGGAAACAGACCAACAAAGAGATCAATGTGGCTACAATATACAGGGATATATAGGCATATTGCTGTCCACACTCAAAACCACATGTCACCATCACATGCCGTGGATGGTGGTCATCTAGCTATCAGATATATTGTCTGCCCTGGTAAGTTCTCATTTTGGTTTGGTTTGATTAGTCTTTATTTCACTATTTTAAAATTTTGGAATGAGAAGTTTTACCCTGTGCCAATATATATTGAATCTTTGTAACTTTAAAAAAATTAAGGGCTCCAATCAGGTAATCTAGAATGAAACCAGAGATTTTGATGAAATCTCTAAGGACAATTTTTGACAGAATTAAAATATTTTAAAAACTTGAAAATGATACAGTATTTCAAAACAAGATGATAGGAAACAAAAATGTTTGCTATATTGAAAATTAATTTGAAAGTATTTGTTAAGATTACTGGATATAAGCATGCATAGTTGATAAATTAAGTATTAACTGCTCCTAATGTAAGTAACTGAAAGAGTAAATAAAATCCATAAAACACAACAGATATTGAAAAGGGAAAGATATGGCTCAAAAAGAAAGACTAGTGGGGATAAGGAAAAGAAGAAAGAAAGAGAAAAATTAAATATGCAACACACACGTGTGCTAGCTGAAAAAAATTGTAGTACCAATTTCTATAAGTTTTTTCAAATAACTTTTTAATTTGGACTTTTGAACTATCTTGAACTTTTCTGATACTTGGAAGTGAAGTGAATAGTTTTGAATTGTGAGAGATTTTACATTTTTAGGTGAAGCTGTTAAAGTTGGCCGTACAACACTACATAATATGAAAATGGGATGTTCCCCTAAAGACTCATGTTTTGCAGGTTCAAACTTTAATAGATTGTACTACTGGAAAGTGGTTGAAATGTAGCAAGTGGAGTAGTAGGAAATCATAGGTCATGAAGGACATGCTTTCAAAGGTGTATGTTGTACCTGAGCTTCGCTCCGTCTTTGTGTCTGTCTGACTCTGTCTCTCTTGCTCTGTCTCTCTACCTCCCTCCTTCCATCTGTGTCTCACTCTCCCTCTTTTGCTTTCCCTCTACTGCCTTTTGCCAGCCATGAGCTGAGACAATATACTCAGCCATATGTTCTCCATCTTAAAGTTGAATGTCACTATGGGCCCAGGAAAAATAAATCCATTGATCATGAAAGGATACCTAAAGCTATTTGATAAAACATATGTTTCCTCTTTCATATTGATTTCTCTACATGCATGGTCAAAGGAATAGAAACAAATAAGATATTGAAATGTAAGTATTCCTGATTTGGTGGGTGCATCTTGTACACATGTATTAAAATATCATACTTTCCAATAAATATTAACATTATCATGCATTTATCAAATTTTAATATCTCAATAATAGAAATGTTACCTACTATACTCTGACTTCAGCATGACATGCAAGAGATGTCAAATTATCACATTGTATCCCATAAATTTGTACAAATAATGAAATCTAAGATATTTGAAAAGTATGCATAATACAATTATGCATAATTAAAGCTTTTTGTTCATCATTCAGGGAGTTTTTAATTACTTTTGACTCAGGGGGAAAACTTTAATAGATACACACATACACACACACACACACACACACACACACACACACATACACTATACTGATTAAAAGACAAAAGCCATAGAATCATTCCAAAAATTGCATTTATTATAATTTGTAGTTTATGTTACTAAGCATAATAAATGAAACACATTTATATTTTTTGAAGGTAACTTACTCACCATCACAGATCTGAATTCTTCGCAGCTATAGCAATTATATCTATATTTGTCTTTGTCCAGGCCTGGGGGCATATGCCTGTAAGCCCAGAACTCAGGACACTGAGGCAGGAGTTTTACTGTGATTTCTAAGCCACCTTAGAATAAATACAGAAACCCTCTCTTAAAAGAAAACCATATGAAACTTTTCCTTTGCTTTCAAACAACTATGGCCTTTACAGTTTAAAAATTATATGTGGTATCAAACCTTTATAATTCAAATTTGTTGCTTATAATTTTCCTACTTCTGAGGGATCACTTCCATTTATTTTTCACTACTTTACTGAGGTTCAAAAATGTTCTGTTTTACAATTTTAAATTTTAATAATAATTTATTGTACACAGTGATCTCATTCATCATGGGCAGTTTATACCTGCACATCGTATACTTTGTTTGTCTTTGTTTCCTCTAATTCTCTTCCCTTCAATTAGTCCATTTTACTCACCTAATTTTATCCTTTCTTTTTCATTTTTTCTTTTCTTTTCCTTCCTTTCCTCCTTCTGTATCCCTTTTTCCTATTTCCTATTAAACAATATCTTCCCATTTCACCTTATCTCTTATATACTTTGGGTATTGTTTACATATTCAGGTTCTCACACTAGTGTAAAAGTGTGATATTAATGCATGTTTGTGTGATTTATTTAATTTAAGAGAAAGTTTCTTGGTAGCTGGGGAGAAAGCTCAGTGGTATAATCGCCTGCTTGACAAGCACAAAATCCCAAGGTCAATCCCTGGCATTGCAAAAATAATAATAGTGATAAAAAATTAAAAAGAAAATAAAAGCGTATGATTTCAAGATCCATCCATTTAGTGATGACTGTCTAAAGTTTATTCTTCTGTAATGCATAGTAGTATTCCATTGTAATAAAAGAGACACATCATTTTACCCATTCCTCTGTTGGTAGACATTAGGATTGTTTCCAAG
>NW_004524741.1:4189121-4192353 GCF_000260255.1 Octodon degus
CTATCAGTTGTATTTTCACTATGGTCACACTTCTTTTGCTGTGGAAAACCTCTTTAATAGGATGAGATCTGAGTTGTTGATTCTTTGTAGAATTTCCTCTTCTATATGGCTACTGTTCATGAAGTATGTGGCTACACCTATGTGCTCAAAAGTTCTACATATTTTCTCTTCTAACTGATTTATTTGTTTTGCTTTGGCATGTAGAACATTTACCAATTTTATTTTAGTTTAGTTCATGGTGCTAGACTTGGATCTAGTATTAGTCTCTGGCATGTGCAGACCAGTATTCCCAGAACCATTTATTAAAGAGCTATCAGTCTTCCAGGAAATGTGTTTTGACCCTTTGTGAAAGGCAAGATGGCTTAGAGTGTTTGAAGTTCTTTCCTGAATCTTCTAATCAGCTACATTGCTCCCCAGAGCTAGTTTGTTCTGTTTTGTTCTGTTTGTTGGAACCGTGCTATTGCTTTAATCACCCTACCCTTGTAGTATAATTTGAAGTCAGGGATTGTGATGCTTCTGTCTTGGCCTTTGTTGCCAAGCATTCAGTTCTTCTCTTCTAAGCCACTGTTGGTTTCCATAGCATTTTTGGAACATTTTCTTTAGTTTTGTGATGTATGCTAATGGTATTTTGAATAACATTACACTAAATATTTATAGCAATTTTGGGAAGATTGCACTTTATGATATATTTGCTTTTCTTATGCAAGAGCAAGGAATATTTTTGCATTTTCTATTATCATCTTATACCTCTTTCAGAATACTGTAATATTCAATGTAGAGAAATTTCATTTTTTAAAATTGATTCCTAAATATTTCATTTTCTTTATGCTCTAATTAAAGTTATTGTTTCCTAACTTTTCCCCCCAGCGAGTTGGGTATTTGTATACAGGAATGAAATTGAGTTTTGTGACTTCATTTTTTATTCAGCTAGGTGATTGAATTTTTTTAGGTGATTGAATTTGGTTATTAAATCTCTAGCTATTTCATCAGAGTTCCTAGGATCTTCTCTGCAAAGTACCATGTCATATAATCATAAGAGATGCAGAAAAGTACACAAACAGAGAAAGGAAGACACAAATCATATTGTATAAGAGATATATGAAGTAGATCCCCTGCCTCACTCCATGTCTAATGTAAATGTTAAATTTGTACTCATAAAACAGTAACAAGTACTGTTCATAATAAGCATATTCATAATAGAGAATCACAGATTAATAAACATTGATTTAAATTCTTCACAGCTCCAAAGTAAAACTGCATAGTGATTTCAATGCACTCTATGTAGGATTTTGCAAGTGTCATAGAATAAGTAACATACTTCAGAGATATGTTTGTATTCTGTTTACTATAACCTGTACATATTACTTTATAATGAAAATGCTCTTTGTATGTGTGATAAAGTATTGTGAGGAAAAAAACCAAACCTTAATGAATTATTTGAAAAAGCTTTATATGCAGGGTGTTGTCTGTTACAACAGCAGAAAATGTTGAAAGTCAGACCCCAAAATTGGTTTGATTGTGCCCAGGAAACAGTGTGATAAGAAAATAAAATGGGACAACATGCCTGGCTTCCTTATCCCACAGTTTGGGAGATAGCTCAATTTTGGACACTGTTTCTTCTATTTATCGGCTTGGTCCTGAAAACTATTCTGGCCCCTGTGAAATAAGTAAGCTTACAGGTAACTAGGACAAATGTTGGACACAGGATCAACATTTTCTCTGTATAAGCTTAAAGCAAAATGTGCTGCTTGCTGGACCAGCAGTCCAGACCTCCTGATCCCATCTTCCTTTCTTTTCACTCTGTCATCCCTCTACCCTGAGTTCCTCAGCAAGGGCTAGACCCCTGCTGTTGGCACCAGAATTGAGGCTTGAGGCATTGGTAGGGCAGAGGACAGAAACCTGGTGGCACAGAGTTGCTGCTCAGTCAGTAAATATGTGCCGGGGAAATTATCAAATGGAACTGGTATACACCTAGTCTGCGAAGTGAGATCTGTCTGAAGACAACATCAGGACTGCTATTAAATTCTGGAGGATCACCGTGACCACCACATAAATTTCTCATTTTTTGTATGTGCTCATGGAGCATTGTCCTTGGTTTTGAGAGGAAAGCACACTTGATGATGTAATCTGTGATAAAGTTGGAAAGGCCCTTAAGGATTTCTGCAATACTCATGCTGCCAAATGGCTCCCTGTAGATAATTTCGCTTTGTGGTCAGCTATCCCTGGTGTGTTGTAATCTGCCTTGTATGCTCAGATAATGGAAAGGTGTACATAGGGGACTTGTGGTGCTATTGTGTCCCTTTATCAAATTTCTACCCTTTTGACACCTCCCATGGAAGAAAAAATCCCTCTACTAGGAATTCTTTCACTGATTTAAATACCAGCTCTGAACCAGAGGGGTAGCTTCCTGAAAAGAAGATGTACAACTAATGGAGGGAGCCGCTAAGTATGAAGATCATCATGGTGGGCTGTTCTTGGCATTCTGGCCAGACAGTCATCTTTCCCCTGAGCCAAACTGTATCTTAGATCTTTCTTCTTTTCTTAACCTTTATCAACTTCTGCAATTGATGTGGCCCTAAGGCTGTTCAGAAACCTAAAGCACAAAGAAGAAGTTATGAAAAGGAAATTTTTGTCAATAATAAACCATCTGAGCAAAGGAGACATTCCACAGCTCCTGATAACTTGTTCTCAGGGCATCCCCAGCTCAGACTCAGAGCCCCCTCTTCAGTGAGAGGTCCATCCATTAGTTCTGTAGGACACACTACAGTTCCTTCTTCCATTGGAAGGAAAGGGGGCTTTCAGGTGCATGTGACCCCAGGACAGCATCTCCATTTTCTTTCTCCTGTGCAGTAGTCAGCTTTTGAGTTAGCCATCAGGGAAGCTCATAATAAAGGAGATTATTCGTTGCACATGACCTTCCCAGTCATTGCCAGCATATACAGACAGCCTATATAACAAGTATTAAACATTAAGTTAATCAAGGACTAAAGGAGGCCTGAAAATTGTATGACCCAACTGTATTGTAATGTGGGGTTCATGGCTCAACTTACCATATGTCTGATGATGCAGTATGACTGATGGATGATTTTTATCTCTTATCTTGGATAAGTACTTTCACTATCCCTCCCACCAATTAATAAAATTTTCTTACAGCACCTGATAATTTTTCCCAAAATTACAGACTAATTCAAAACTCCCCAGTGATCTTTACAGATGACAACCCAAAACAGCA
>NW_004524741.1:4192693-4214534 GCF_000260255.1 Octodon degus
CTCAGCAGATAAAAGCACCTGCTTAGGCAGATACAACAGCCTGAGTTCAATCCCCAGCATGCTGTGCTGGCCTGCTCCCAGGATGTGCTGAGATGGTAATTGAGACTGGGTGTGGTGGCAGATGCCTGTAATCCCAGCTCTTAGGAGCCTGAACACAGGCAGATCACTAGGAGTCTGATTTATATAGTGAGATCCTGTAGACCCTGTAGACCCTGTAATAAAATACAAAAAAAAAGATTATTTAAAAATTCTTTTAATTCCTAATTATTTTGGCTGCTAACCAATTAAGAAAAGAAAATGTAAAGCATTCTTTAGATGGAAGGAACTCAATCCACTAATAACCTGAAGCTAAAAGTGTACTTGTGTTTTTCCAAAAATGCTAAAGACTTATTTGGGAACCAGAATACACTGATAAGTAATGCCAAAAAGCCATATCTAAGGAAAAATTTAACAATAATCAGGCTACCTCTAGCCTGAGGCCTATTGAAGAAACTGATCAAATAAAAATCTAAGCTGTAAACAGGTCATAAAATACATAAAGGTGAGACCTTACGCACACCTGTAAGACCCCTCCAGCACAAGAGCAGGCATGATGTGTGTGTGAGAACTTCCACCGTGCTCATTTGACCCCTCCAGCCCCAGCGCAGGCCCAGTGTGTGTGTGTGTGTGTGTGTGTGTGAGTGTGTGTGTATGTAAGACCTTCTGTACACCCTCCAGACCCATCCAGTCCCAGTGAGGCATGGCATGTGTATGTGAGGACTTCCACCGCGCTGTTTGGACCCCTCCAGCCCCAACCCAGGCTTGGCTTATGGGTGAGAATTTCCACAGTGCTCTACAGACTCTGAGAGCCTGAGCCCCAGGCCAGCATATGTAAGACCTTCCTCACACCCTTGCTGTACCTCTTTCCAGCCAGAGCCCAGGCCTGGCATGCAGCAGAAGGAAAAAGCTGAGCACACCGCCCAGACCCAAGACAGGCACATTTGGAGGAGTTGGAACTTGGCAGATCCAGACCCGGTAAACTGAGACACTTTGCTAGACCCAGACATATGAGAATATCCTCTCTCTTTCTCTCTTGATCTAGAGAGGGTGTGACAGGTAATCAGGGTGAACTAGTCTGCCTGGAAGACCCCAGGTACATCAAGGGGAGGAGATCAGACGGAACTTAGAGGAACTAAATTAAATGCAAATTCCCAATTTAATATGTGCTTAGCTACACAGACATAATGTTTGCTCTGATGGCTTAAAATACAAACCCATTAGTCACAAAGTTTGCCAGCTTCTAAATATCACTACCCATTATTAGTGTTGTTAATTGTAGCTCTGTAAATACAAAACTGTAACTGCATTAACCACATAATCTCCCTTGGGTAAGAATGTTGGAAGGTGCTAAGGTAATAACTGCACCAAAGCTCTACAGAAAAGGTCAGAGGGCAGTGCTACACAAAATGACAAAGAGAAGGAGAAAAATGCATTCTCAGGGCCTGAGCCCACCCAGAGCAAATGCAGGAGACAATAGCACAGAAGACACTGGGAATCACACACAAAACATTGATGAAAAAAATAGAGGAGAGGGGCTGGTGAGATGGCTCAGTGGTCTAAAGCACCTACTTAGAACAAGCTTAGCAAAGCACAGGGACTGCAGTTCAATCCCCCAGCACCACATGCCAGCCAGCCCCGCCCCCTGCTGGGCTGAGCTGGCCACACACACACACACACACACACACATAAATAAATAAAATTAAGAAACAAAATAGAGGAGAATAAAAAAATGATGGAATCCTTGCATGAACAATTTAGGAAAGAAACAGAGACCAGGAAGCAGATTCAAAGAGAGACACAGGAAATTAAAACTTCAATCACAAGCTTACAAGACCATTTAAATGAAAGTGAAGATAGTTTCAGATCTTGAAGACACCATTGTTGCTAGTGAAAAGGTAAGAAAAGATCTCTTAAAAACAACTAAGATGCAGGAAAAAGTAATCCAACATCTGCAAGATAATGCAAAGATGAACAGCATAAGACTAATAGGCATCATTGAGAAAGGAGTCAGTACAAATGATATAAAAAGAACATGGGCAGAAGTAATAGCAAAGAACTTCCCAAATATGGGGAAACATTCTGACATTCAGGTAACCAAAGCATATAGAGTCCCAAATAACATCAACCCAATTAAAAACATACCCAGACATGTAATAGTCAAGAGCCAAGAAATCCAGCACAAGAATAATAGACTAAAAGCCAGTCAAAACAGTAAATATGGAAAAGAAATTGGGGAAAAGGAAGTTCTCATATTGTAGCTCACAAAGAAAATGGGTGCAGTTAATACACAAGGTATGATTAAATTTCTTCAAAAAAATTAAAAGTGAAACTGCCACATAAAACAACAACACTATTTCCTGACTTCTGGACACATAATGAGGTATAGCATTTTATTTTTGTATTTAGTACAATATCTACAGGGTCTCACTATGTAGACTGGACTCATAGTAATCTTGTTTGCAGCCTCCCAAGTGCTGGGATTACAGGCCACCACGCCATCTCAATAGCCAGTTTTGCACGCCCCAGGGGCGGGGCCAGCACGGCAGGCCCAGGGATCAAACCCCCAGCCCCTGAATCTGCCTAAGCAGGTACTTTGATCTGCTGAGCTATTTGGCTGGCCCTCTGGACACATAATGAAAAGATATTTAAAAGTCACTATAGAAGGAATCATCTCCATTAGCATAATTAATGCAACGTCATTGTCATTAGTCAACGTGTGGTGTGAGACACATATTGGTAGGTTAACAGATTATGAAAAGCTTTATAATTACAGTCAGAAATTATTATTCAGAGCTTCAGGTGTAGAGCTTCTGCTGGTAACGGTCCAAAAAATTTAAGAATTTAGGACTCTGAGTGGCCTGCGGGAGGAAGGAGAGTTGCAATCTGTGGAACTATTGTGTACAAAAATGGAGTTTTCCAGGCACCATATAAGAATTTGGAGAAATCTGGTATGGACTCATAACCTTTGGCCCCAGAGCACAGGTGTAGATCTTCTGCTGGTGCCAGTCCAAACTTTTAAATATATAGAAGAGCTCTGAGTGGCCTGTGGGAAACAGCAGAGCTGCGATTGGTGAGCCCAGTGTGAGCAGGCTCAGAGCTTTTCTGGAGCCATTTAAGAACTTTGGCAGATGCTGGGGACTTGGGAGGGGCTGAAGAACTGAGTCTTGGTGATTGCTGGCACCTTTAAAAATGCCAAAACACAGCAGAAAAGGCAATCTCAATCCTTTGATCCACACAGAAAAAATCCAGGAGATAATAACATACAAGAAATTGGAAATAATATCCCTGAAATTTCTGAAATGATAGCAACTGAAGTAAAGAAACAAGCCCCTCAGGCTATAGAAGAAATAAGATCAGAAATGATATCTCAGGTCCAAAAAGAAAGGACAGCAATCATGAAAGAATTGTTCAGCACAGCTAAAGACATAAATAGAAAATTAAAGGAGAATAGAAAACTGATGGAAATACTGAATGAACAATAAGGGAAAGAAGTAGAAATGCATTCAAACTGATACACAGGAAATTAAGAATTCCATTGAAAGCTGGCAAAACTGGTTGAATGAAACTGATGATAGACATTCAGAACTCAAAGGCAGTGTTTTAGTTAATGAACGTGAAATAAAAGATCTCTTAAAACTAAACAAGGAAAAGAAGAAATAATTCAGCAGCAATAAGTCAATGCAAAGAAAAACAGGAAAAGAATAATTGGTGTCAATGAAGCAGCAGAAGACAGCACAAATGACATAAAAAGCCTCTTTGTGGAAATGCTTCCAGAAAATTTTCCAAACATGAGAAAAACATCTGATACACAGTTAAGTGAGGCATACAGAAATCCACACAGCCATAATCACAATAGACCTACACAGAGACACATAATAATGATGATCTCAGAAAGTCAACAAAAGATTAGAACATCACAAGCTACTAGAGACAAGAAACCCCATTCTGCCTACAATGGAAAACCTATTAGCATCAGAGAAGATTTTTCAACACAGACCACCAAATCAAGAAGAGTTTGGAGTGAAGTATTTCAGGCCCTGAAATAAAGTAACTTCTAGTCCAGATTGATGTACCCTGCAAAACTCTCAAATTCAATGATGAAATAAGATCCTTTTATGACAAAGAACAATTGAAGAAATTCATGACTATCAAAGCAACCCTTCACAGATTACTGACAGATATTCTAGAGAGAGACAGAATTATTCACAGCTTTAAGAACAACAGAATGCAGCCACCAAAAGAGAAAGTAATTAGAAAGTTAAAAATGTACAGAACGTGTAACAGGAAACTAACGTAACAAAGGTAAGCCAATACATATCAGAAATAACAATCAATGTATATGGTCTCAATTCCCCAACTGAAAGAAATAGGCTAGAAGTGTTGGTGAAGAGACACAATTCAACAATATAATGCATTGAAGAAACACTTATGACTCAAAAGGAATTTCACAGACTGAAAGTCAACAGATAGAAGGCAGCCCTCCATGGCACAGGAAATCAGAAAAATAAAAAAGCATGAGTAGCTGTGCTGGTTGCTGACAACATCAACTTCAAACCAAAAATTATCCAAAGAGATAAATTATCCAATAATAAAACCAGAAATTATTATCAAAGACTACAAAAAGAACATAACCACATGGAAACTAAATAACTACCTCCTAAACAATCAGTGGGTCAAAGAAGAAGTTAAAGAGAACTTAACAATATTTTCAATCAAATGAAAGTGCAGATATAACTTACCAAAACCTGTGGGGTGCAACGAAATCTGCCTTAAGAGGAAAATTTATACTGGTAAATTTGCACATTAGGAAAACAGAACAATCCCCAAAAAATAATCTTTTGCTGACAATCAAGCTCTTAGAAAAAGAGCAAGTCAAGCCCAAAGCCCAATGAAGACAAGAAATTATAAAGAGTAGAGCAGAAGTTAATGCATTGGAGATGGAGAAAACAATACAAAGAAAAAACAAATCAAAAAGTTGGTTCTTTGAAAGAATAAATGAAATAGATAAACCCCTACAAAATCTACTCAAAAATGGACAGGGAAAAAAACCTCTAATTCATACAATAAAGAATGAAGAGTCAAATCACTATTGACCCTAGACAATATCAGATTGAATTTTCTTTAAAAACAGGAAGAAGACAAAGATTTCAACTGTCCCAACCCCTATTTTATACCATTCTGGAAAAATGAGCCAGAGCAATTAGACAAGAGAGAAAAATAAAAGGAATAAAGATTGGAAAAGAAGTTAGATTATCATTATTTGCAGATTACATGATATACTACTTAAAGGACCCCAAAAATTCCATGCAGCAAGATGTAAGTCTGCACCCAAAAATCAGTAACATTTGTGTACACAAATAATAAACACACTGAGGTATAAAATGAGGAAGCCCAGCCTTTAACAATAGCATCTAAGAAAATGAAATAAGTAGGAATCAATCTCACAAAGGATGCAAAATATTTACGAAAATTGTGTTACTCTGAGAAAAAGAGATTGAAGAAGATTTGTGAAAGTGGAAAGCTATTTCACACTCCTGGATAGGAAGAACCAAAATTATGAAAATGGCAATACTCCCAAAATCATTATACAGATCCATTGCAATCCTGATTTATATACCATTAGCATATCTCTCACAGCTAGACAAAACGTTCCTCAAATTCATCTGGAACCAGAAGAGACCCACAACATCAAAAGCAATCCTGGGAAACAAAGGAAAGGCAGTAGATATCACAATTCTTGAACTGAAATTATACTATAAATATACTGCAATAAATTCTGCATGGTACTGGCAGAGACAGACCTGAGGATCAATGGAATGTATTAGAAGATTCAGACACAACTGCAAACACTCAGCTACCTTATCTTGGATAAAGGGACCAAACATGCTCACTTAAACAAAGACAGCCTGTCTAATAAATAATCTTGGAAAAACTGGCTTTCCACATGCCAAAGGCTAAAACTGGACTGATGCCCATCACCATGTAAAAAGTTGCAGTCAAAAATTCATCAAAGATTCAAATATGAAAATGAAAATACTAAATCTTTTGGAAGAATATGTAGGTAGGAATCTTAAAGACATAGGAGTAGGTAGAGATTTCATGAAAAAAAAATCCAACTGCACAGGATAAACTTAAAATAATCAACAACTGGGATCTCATCTTTTTTAATAGTTTCTGCCCTTCAAAGCAAATCTCCAAAAAAGTAAAAATAAAATAAGCACACAAACTAAGAAAAAATTATAGCCAACTGTCCCACCCACAAAAGCCTTCTCTCTAGCACATATAAATAACTTAAGGAAATCAGGACCCCAATTTCAAAGACCCAATTCAAAAATATCCATCTAATACAAATATACAATTCTCAGAGGAAGAAATAAAAATGACAAGTAAATATATGAAGAAAATGTTCAACATCATGGGTCGTTTGAGAAATACACCTTTAAGCAACACTGAGATTCCCCTGCATACCAGAAACAATGGCTAACAAAAAGATGTCAGCCAATAATAAATCCTGGAGAGGCTGTGGAGGAAATGGAACTCTTTTGCACTGTTGGTGGGAGTGTGGGCTGTACAACCACTATGGAGATCAGTGTGGAGATTCCTTCAAAATCTAGAATTGGAGACCCCATTCAAGTCAGATATTTTCTTCCTGGGTATTTTTCCAGAAGAACTGAAAGCCTCATACAATGTGTATGGCAATATATGTGCACGTATGTTTATAGCACCACAATTTGTCATAGCCACATCCTGAAAACAACTGAAACATGAATAAAGGTGTGGCATTTTTACACAATGTACTACTATTCAGCTATAAAATAGAATAAATTTGAGTCTTTTGTCAATAAATTTGTGCAACTGGTAAACATAATCTTGAATAAAATAAATCATACCCTCATGTGCAAACATCATATTGTCTCCTTAGTGTAAGAACCTGAAAGAGAAAAATGGAATCTTGAGGATACAATAGATACAGAGAAAAGGGAAAGGATTCATTTAAAATGAAAGATTTACTGAGTTGAAGAGAAGAACAGGAAAGGTAGTGGGGAAGGAGATTTATACAGTATGCTTTGGACAACTACAGTGCATTACTGCTCATCTAAGGAAAGAAGCAGTTAATGCTTTAAGTGTTTTCTCTCCTTGTTTTAGTTGTTCATACATTTCCTCTTCTTAATACCTTACACATTACTTTCTTCTTTTGTTTTTTTCTTCCAATTCTACATATATATGTTTAGTGATATGAATAACTGGTTGGAAGGCAACACTATGTATTACATCAAATATTGTGAAATTCATGTTACTTTGCTCAGTGAAATCTTGTATCACTTGCAATTTTTTTGTTTTAGTTCTCATTTGCATTGTATTTAAAAATTTTTAAAAATTAAAAACACAGAAAACTAACAAAACAGGAATAATAATAATAATTATTATTATTATTATTATTATTATTATTATTATAGTTTTACAAAGCAGGCAAACCTATCTGTCATTTGCAGCAATTTGTGTTAATCTACATATTATGTTAATGGAAGTAAGTAAGACATAAAAATACATTACATGATCCCATAGTATGTATACTTGATTCTAAAAGAGTCAGTTACCACAGAGAAACATGACGTGTGAAGTACTCTCCCTCAGGATTTGAGGCAGTAGCCCTGTGCAAGCAAACTGAGGGCAGGTACTCATGTCCAAAGGATAACATGCATTTCCTAATGTGAGCCCACAATTTCTGAGACTGAGAAACTAAGACAAGAAACCCCTGTAACCGAGAAATAGCTCACACGTGAGAAAAGAGGTGGGTCAGTGTCAGATGCCGGCTGGCATCAAGCAATAGGCAGATCCCAGAAGAGAGGACATTGACCCACAGTCAGAGAACTGGGGTTTAACACCACAGCAGTTACATCCCTGGCTTATCTGAGTCACAGAATGAAAATGTTAGGTTTTGCAGCACATCCAAGAAGCAGAAGTAAAAGAATAGAGAACTTTATTGCCATTGAGGAGTTAAAGGAGAGCATCAAACACAGGTAGATGGGAGGGGTCCTGTGATCTGAGACAGGAAGGATGGAATTTTATGAACTTCTATTAGGAGCAGAGTATGAGAGGCAGGTTCAGTGACAAGTAAATAGCTGCTTGGGTTTCCTTGTTTGCACAGGAAAGGTATCCAGGACTAAGGTTTAGAAGAAGGGGCAAAATGATCATTGGAAAGACAAACTGTTGTTTTTGGGATTAAGCTATGTTAAATCAGTGCCATTATAATTTAGCACTTTGTACTGAGGCTGGAACCTATCAGACTCTATTTTCAAGATGTAATAAGAACATAGATATTAAATTCTCAATGTCACCACTTAGCACAGGTGGGACCCCAGCGTCAGCCAAGGTGAATGACTAGTGCTCCACTTTGAGCACTAGTACAAGTGAGTAGGAGAAATATGCCAGGTACACAAAGAAGTCCATGATGGAAGAGCTTATGATAAGAAATGTGTGATTAATTTTACCAGGATAGGAAAATTATTGGTTCCCAGCAGACATGATCCTTCAACAGATACTAAGACTAAACACTTCTCACATGCTCCTTTGGTTGTGAGGGATATATAGCTAGGAAACATAATACACACCCTTGCTGACTAATACTACTGCATAATCATCTATTACCATTGGCAACATGACATGTACCTGGGAGTATGTGATTATTTTCTCACCTTTGGTTAATATATAAAAGTGGATTATCTTTCCTGGCAACAATAAGCAATGTTTATATTGGTCCTTCATAGAGTGGAGGATAATACATATTTACTGTACCACTAAGGTGGTTGAAGAGATTGGAGAGGGTGAACAAGGGAAAAGTATGTAATCACAAAGTCAAAGCAGTACTAGAGCTTTATTGCAACCATGATTCAATTGATTAGCATGAAAAATTCCTCACAGTAGAACACTACCTAAAGGCCAAAGCAGGGCCTCCAATCTGAGAACAAAAATGTTAATGGTGCTCCAGAGATGAGGAGAGTCCAGAAGGGTGCTGTGAGGCAACATCACTGTGGGGAGTCTCTAAGTCACACAGCTCACAAGTGCAGCAATAGTTTGTGACATTATCTATACCAAGTGAGTTGAGATCAGTTTGGTATTGAATGCACACCAGGCTGGTTCTAACTACCTGGTTAAAAATCTGCTCCATTTGCTTACTTGGGCAATGTTTCAAGCAAATGTACAAATTGATCTTTGGTTTTGAAGCTATGTTACTTTTCAACTAATGAGTCTCAGCCTACTGTGAAGTAAACAACAGGCATATTGTACAAGGTAGATTTACAATGACCACATGGAATGCAAGATGTAGAAAATTGTAAATGCAAAGGGGATGCATACACTCGAGAGAGACAGATGATCCAGTTAAAGATAAAAACCAAGATGTCACTGCAGAGTCCCATGCCAGTCTGTAGCAGGAAGATGAAAGTTGTGCTTTGGAATACTGAAATGTCTGTACTGGAAACCTGGAGATAGACTGTTAAAAGCAATGATGAAGACAGGTGCTTCTGAAAAGAAACTAAAGTGAGTCTTCCTTCTTCTTTCTTGTTTTCTTCATTTCAAGACACAAGCCTCTAAATTGAAGACACCCAAGCCCATAATGAGTCTTCCTTCAAAAGTTTATCACGTAGAAATGTTCACAACTATGCTACACCAGTCAGGTATTTTGAATTAAACTTGACTCATAATAGCTATGACAGGGGATGAGAAACAAGACCATCAAGGAATACTGCCTATATGCATTTAGTAATACAGTGCTTTCATATAACCTCAGGGTCAACATAGAAATACCAGTTAAGTTCAAATTTAAAAAAACATTCACTCAGATCCCATCTGAAATAATACTTCATTGATTACCAAGAAACCGCATTGTGTAAAATAAAGTTACTCGTCATGTACCTCGGTAGTGTCCCAAATTTTCTGATCAAGAAGATTATGGAGCCAAAGAGGAAAGTGATCGATGACATAGAGTGGGCCTAAGGAGAGTCACATGGGGAGAAGACACTCTCTCAGGCTTTCACAGAGAGCACATTGGCCAAGCATTGGCCGTGACTCATCCACATGGCTGCACTGACAAAGGTTCTACAATCTGAGGTACAGGATCTCAGGACAAATCCTGAGGGCATTTCACTGACCTTCTCAGACCAAAAAGCTACAACTCTTGTTGCATAGGTCGTGCTTTACCTTGGTCTTAACCATCCAGCAGAAAAGTATGAAGACGAAATTATAAGAAATAAAGCCATGCTGTTAAGTTGAGCTGTGGGGGACTCAGGTCAATAATTTCTGACATTGCCAGTTAAACAGAAGACCCACTGCTAATATGGACTACTGGCCTCTTTTAGAATATTTTGCTGAGTTTACACACCTATAATATTCAATAACGGAACTTAGAAAAAATGGGCTATACAGATGAATGTCCATTTTGTATCTGTGTATTCAAAGTGGTTGGGATAGATATATAGTTACATTCTGTTAATGAATAGAATGATTTGTTCTAATGGTGTTTGTTAGGATCACAAGTCCGCATCTTGTACAGCAATTAACCACTAAGAAGAATATATGCAGTGTATTATTTGTTGAAAAATAAAAAAAAAAGTTACTGAAAAGAGTGTTAGCACAAGTCTGTAGTCTCAGCACTCAAAAGGCTGAGGTAAAAGGATTACAGAACATTAAGATCCAGGCCAGGATACAAGGTGAGTTCAAGTCCATCCTGAACTGCATAGTAAAACTATGTCTCAAAAAGAATGAAATAAAATTAAATTGCATAATTATCAAAGCACAAATAAATAAAGTAAAATTTCACACTGAATTAATAACAGTATTGTAATGCTGTACAATACTTTTATGAATGTTACTAGGAGATAAATATCCCTCCACTTGGCCTAGTACTCCAAATTCTAAGAATAACTACATTTAAATATTATGCTGATGAAGATTAAAGATGACATTTTAAGAACTTTGAAGTTCAAACATGAGTTTCGATTAACAGAAACAAGAACAACTGATGACCCACAGATAACATCAAAATATCTAATAATCTTATACCTTACATGTATGTGTCAAGTAAACTAAAGATTGTAAATTCCTATGATATTTGACTTACACTATAGTAATGTTTAACTGAGGGGAACAGGAACATGTCTTGAGTAGTTATGGTAAATAATGGCATTCCATCAGCATTGCAAAAGCAATAGTGCAGGGACCTCCTGGACTGCAGACAACTTGACCAATATGCAGCATTCCTATTCACTGTCCTACTAAAATCCTTTTTTTTCCATAGTTTTATTGAGAAACAAATAGCAATGAGACAGTTTCAAACCAAATTGGTAGGACAGTTTCAATAATTAACACATTGTATACATTCTTCCTAGTGGTTAATTGCTATAAAACATGCAGACTTGATATCCTATTTACAAACACCATTAGACCAAGTCCCTCTATTCAATAAGAGAATGTAACTATATATCTATCCTAACCACTTTGAATACACAGATACAAAATGGATATTCATCTGTATCCCCTTTTTTGTTAAGTACCATCATTGAAATATTATAGGTGTGTAAACTTAGCAAAATATTCTAAAAGAGTTCAGTAGTCCATAATAGTATTGGGTCTTCCGCTTCACTGGCAATGTCAGAAATTGTTGACCTGAGTCCACTACAGCTCAAAATAACACCATTGCTTTACTTCTTATACTTTGTTTTTATATTTTTTTGCTGGATGGTTAAGACCAAAGTAAAGCAGGACCTATGCAACAAGAGTTATAGCTTTTGGATCTGATCAGTTCAGTGAAATTCCTTCAGGATTTATCCTGAGATCCAGTGCCTCAGATTGTAGAACCTTTGTCAGTGTCAACCATGTGGATGAGTCACAGCCATTGCTTGGCCAATGTGCTCTCTGTGAAAGACTGAGAGAATATTTTCTCTCCATGGGACTCTCCTTAGGCATGCTCTACATCATCGATCACTTTCCTCTTTGGCCCCATAATCTCCTTGATCAGAAAATTTGGGAACACTATGGAGTTACATGACGTTAACAGTACAAGTTCTCATATGTCCTGAGTCTTAATTGACCTTGTAAGGCTAGGGCCAAAATGTTGGCTTTCCTTGCAGCCCTCCTTTTTCTCTAATTTTGGTCTGAAAACTTAGGCTGTTAACCATCCAGAAGGCAAGCTTATTGTTATTACCATACAACCTAGGCTGTTAAGTTTAACCTCACTATCTGTCTGAATATCAAACATCTTAGGCATAACATGGAACAGGTATTTTTCATCAAGTATTGATATGTTGAACTTTAAGTCCCTACAGAATATGATGAAAAAACATTTTAAAATTAGAATATATTTTTTTAAAATAGTCATAAAGAATTATATACTTCTTATATTTACACATAAGTCCAAAAATCTAACCATATACAACCTTGAAGCAGGACAGTCCCACAATATTCCTTTTTCTGTCTCCTGCTTTCCTTCACCACCCCCTTATTTTTGAACAATCATCTACCTGAGAGACAGCACAACAGCAACTGGCATGTCATGACAACCAGCCCGTATTCAGAAGACCAGAATGACAGGCACTCCAAGCATGATACTACTATTACAGATTACCATCTGCAGTGCAGTTGCTTAGTTCACAGGTATCAGTATATATAGTTAGTCAGGGTGAGAATCTTTCCAATTAACTGCTAGATTCAAAAATCTTCTGGAGATTCTCAGGATCATTACCTTGCCCATCTTCTACATATAACTGTACATCTTGGCATTGTCATGTTTCCTAGCTCTTCTCCTTTCCCTATTTTGATTAGTTAGTCCTTGAGATCCTGCTTTCCTTTCACTTGTATTATACCTTTCTATTTGTATTTCTTCATTGGAGTTCTTATACTAGGGAAACTATACGATATCTACACATGTGGGTCTGGTTTATTTCACTTATGAGTATATCTTCAAGTGGCCTCCACTTTAATATAAAGGCTTGCAGTTTATCATTCTTAATAGCTGAATACTCCTCCATTGTGTAAAAATACCACATCTTTTTCAACCATTCCTCAGGTGATGGGCATCTTTGTTGTTTCCAAGATTTGGCTATCACAAATTGTGCTGCTATAAACATAGGCACACATATATCCCTATGATATGATGTTTTCAGATCCTCTGGGAAAATCCCCAGTAGAGGAATAGCTGGTTTAAAGGGGATTTCCAGTCCAACTCTTCTAAGGAGTATCCACACTGATTTCCATAATGGTTGCACCAGTCTACATTCCCACCAGCAGTGGAGAAAGGCTCCTTTTTCCCCACAGCCTCTCCAACATTTGTTGTTGGGTGATTTCTTTATGATAGCCATTCTTTCTGGGGTGAGATGATATATCAATGTTGTTTTAATTTTCATTTCATGGATGGCTAGTGATGTGGAGCATTTTTTCATATATTTATTTGCTTCTTTAATTTCATCCTCTGAGAAGCATGTGTTCATCTCGGATGCCCATTTCTGGATTGGGTCTTTAAATTTTGGGGCCCTAGTGTTTTTTAGTTCTTTATAAATTCCAGAAAGCAGACCTTTGTCTCAGTATTTATTTGTCATGAGTTTTTCCAAATTTGTGGGTTGCCTTTTCACTTGTTGTTAATTTCTTTTGACGTGAAAAAACTTCTCAGTAAGAGCAGGTCCCAGTTGTTAATTCTTTCACCTGTTTCCCATGAGATTTGATTTCTGTTCATGAAGTCTTTGCCTACTCCTATGTCTTCAAGAGTTCCTCCCAGTTTCTCTTCCAGGAGATTTAGTGTCCCTGCTTTAATGTTTAGATCTTTAATCCATTTTGACTTTAGTTGAGTGCATGGTGATGGACCTGGGTCAAGTTTTAGTGTTCGGCACGTAGAGAACTAGTTTTTCCAGCACTATTTGTTAAAGAGGCTATCTTTCTTTCAGGGAGTATGTTTGGCCCCTTTGCCAAAGATAAGGTGGCTGAGTGTGTTCGTAGGGGCTTCCATGTCTTCTAATCTATTCCATTGATCCTCAGGTATATTTTGTTGCCAGTGCCATGCTGATTGTATCAGAGTAGCCTTGTAGTATAATTTCAAGTCAGGAATTGTAATGCCTCCAGCCTTGTCTTTATTGCCTAGGATTGCCTTTGCTATTCTAAGTCTTTTCTGGTTCCAGATAAATTTTAGGACTGATTTGTCAACCTCTGTGAGGTATGTTGGTGGTAGTCTGATAGGGATTGCATTAAATCTGTACAGAAATTTTTGTCCCACTAAATCTTATCCTTCCTGGAAATGAGATATAACCACCCTGTCATCCCAAAGAAGATCAAGTCTCATAAATGCCATAATTCCTACATCTTATCAAACATGGAATTCTTTAGTAGATGCAATGTGCTTCCACAACCATTTTTCCCTGAGTATTTCCTATGAAGGTCCAGCAGATGAATTTAGTTAAATACCAGTGTTCTACATCATAGGGAGACTTCTATCTCCTCAGACTTTCTTAATCTTTTATTCCTAGTTCACAGTGACTAACTTGCTCAGTGTCATATTTGATTTTAAAACAGTAATAACTGACATGGAAAATATTTCAATGCTGGTTTTAGTTAGAGAACAGAAAATAGTAAAGAAAAGACCCAAGTCAATCATTTGTAAAAGCAAATTAAGTTACGTAATAAACACTACTCACTCCAACCAGCAGAGTTAAATATTAAAAAACTAGGGAAAGGATGACATGGTTTAGTGCTGATAGAATATCTTTTCCTGAGGAGGCTTACTAAATCAAGAGAAAGTATAAAAGAAATTATTGGGAAGCTTTGTGTTTAGATATTAACATAGAAAGTACAGGGAAAGGCAGAAGTATGAAGCTGTCAAGAACAATAGGATTGTTCCATGGAAATATCTTCTTATATAGTGCCATCATAGGAGCAGGAATATTTGTATCTCCTAAGGGGGTACTGAAGTACTCCTCGCTGAACATTCCTATCTCCCTAAGTATCTGGGCCCTTTGTGGCATATTGAACATGATCAGTGGCCTCTGTAGTACAGAGATAGGGACCACCTTCCCTAGAAGTGCAGCATTTTATTTTCTCCTTAAAAGATCTCTTGGGGCTACTGTTGCTTTCCTTTATATTTGGATCAAACTTTTTGCTTATTTCATAGGACTAGCTGCACCAAGCTTATTAGTAGCAAGCTATCTAATTCAGCCTTTCTATCCTGGATGCTCACCTCCAGAGCTACCAAAGAAATGCCTAGCTTTGGCCATTTTGTGGTCTTTGGGACTTCTGAATATTCAGGGGTTGAAAACAGTGTCCTGGTTTCAAACTATCAGTGCTTTGATGAAGATGACTATTCTCTGCTTCATTTCTCTGACTGGGATTGTGCTGTTAGTGAGTGGGAAAAAGGAGAATGTGTCCAGGTTTCAGAACAATTTGGATGCTGAATTTCCTGATGCCTCACAAATTGCAGAAGCCTTTCTCCAAGGACTCTATGCATACAAGGGAAGCACTCTACTGATCAACATGGCAGGTAAATCCCTTTCTTTAAAGGTTATTTGGAATGCATAAAGTTTTATTTGGCAGATATAGGGATAGGTAAATCTGGTACTTTACATTCCTGGAGTGAAATTTGATCTGTTGTTTTCTGCATGAGCATCAATGATCCTTCATATATAGACATTCACATAGACTAAGGAGAATTCATTGATTTTCAGCTTATGCCCCTACATATATTTGAGAAGTTTTCAAATGTTTCAAAGTACATGAGAATTTTTTTTATTTTCTAAATGTTGTTACACTTGATTCTAGCATTCTGGGGCACTTTAAGTGTTACTTAAGTAACACATCTGTATAATCGTTTTTCAATGTAAGTGTAATATTTTTTAAAGTTAGTACAATTTTACTTTTACGACAAAATCTAGTTCCCTATGTAGAACTAAGCCAAATCAATGGTGTGGGTCCACTTTATTACTTATATATTTATTTTTAAATACTACGTAGCATGGTCTTATACATGACCAGCAGTCAGAAATAGACTTTCTACCATTGGCTTCATAGTTCCTATGTTAGTATGTATTTTTATACAATATTCTTTTACCTGTTTCATTTCACTATATTAATTCTTGAAATGCTTTCTAATACTGCTACAATGATCATGACCATGTGAATAAACTCTCACAGCTCTTTACAACTGTGACACTTGCTATAGTATGCATCCATCTTACCAACTTAGCAGAATTGGATAATTTTGTAATGGTTTGTATCTACTTGACACCCCAAAGCCTCATGTAGACATGTGTTGGACTTCTAGTGTTTGTAATTAACTCATGGTACACTGAGATTATGGGTGTGACTCTGTTGAGATTATAGGTGTGAGTACTACACACATCCTGGAACATAGCCTGAATGCAACATAAGGGAGACAGACTTGCTGTTTACAGTCTTTGATGCCACTACTCCTTCCATTTGAGCTCTTGCTCCTTGTTACCCCCATGAAATGTTGCTGTCTGCCATGTGCCACTTTGCCTTACAGCAAGCTAAGTATGGACTGAAACCTCCAATAACTGTGAGCTAACTAAACCTTTACTTCCTTCTTTTTGAGTGTCAGGTATTTGTTCCAACAAAGAAAACAGAGTAGCTGAGACATGGTTGTACAACATTCTGAAACAAAGAAGAGATTAACTAGAACACAACTTATTTTATTCCTTTCACAAATTCTATATTGACACATTAAGTATTAGGAAAGACATTAAATATTGCATTATCAACAATATCTTTCAAAATCATTTGTGTCTTTGAGTCATGATCTTGTTATGTAGTTCAGAAAAAAATAAGGATAGAAATGTACAATACAGGTAGGGAACAATGGAGAAATTGTTCAAACAGAGAAATGAAAGAAGGAAAAGGAAAAATGATAAAGGAAAAATAAAATGAAAACAAAGATTGCTTATTGTGACAAGATTTTCTTTCAGATTCAGTCCTCTGCCTTTAACAAAAAAAACTAGTGATGTATATCCCAATAAAGAATGACAAATTAGACAAAAGCTTCTTCTGTATTAGATATATATGATTGGTTAAAAGGGTTGTTATGTCAAAGTAAAAATTTAAGCATGTCACAAATTGTCAAGATTGTCATGCTGCAAGATACATATGGTTTTGATTTCTAAATGTCTATTTACAATATGTAACTATTATCCATTAACATTCTATAGGGATTTAAATATTAAAATATTCATGCTTGTTAGAAAATAATGTTCCATTTTAGGTCTAAGGTGTTTGACATTCAGATAGTAGTATGGAGCATACTGCCACCATTATCTGTAATGTCATTAAGTTTCTCTCCTGGATCTCGATATTTAACAACTAAGGTTTAGAGATCAAAATTAGAGATATAGATGGGCTAAGAGGATAGCCAATATTTTGGCTCTAGCCCTCCTAGGTCAATGAGGACTCAGGACATAATAGAACCTCTGTTGCAACATTCTACAACTCAGCTGAGTCTCTGATTTTCTGATCAAGGAAATTATGGAACCACAGAGGAAAGTGGACAATGATGTATAGTGTACCTAAGGAGGAGTCACCTGGAGAAAAAATATCTCAAGCTTTAACAGAAAGCAATTTGATCAAGCAATGGCCATGACTCATCCAGATAGCTCACACTGACATAAGATCTAAGAGGTGCTATACTTGGTTCCAAAGTAAATCCTGAAGGGATTTAACTCATCTTGTAAGGCAGCAAAAAGTTAAATATTTTACTTATACAAGTCTCACCTTAAGTTGGTCTTAACCATCCAGTAGAAAAGTGTAAACATGACATGTGAAAAGTGATTCTGTAATAATATACTGAGTTGTAAAAGGTTCAAATCACCAACAACTTCAGACAGTTGCCAGTTGTACTGGTGACTTAGTAGCATTATTGAGCTGTGTAGAGTTAAATTGCTGAGTACCAGTAGCAAGCCCTTTGGACTGACATCAACGGTAAAAAGGTGCTCTAAAAGAGTTCTCAAAACACAGCTTCTTCGATTGCAATGGAATACCCATCACTTACACAACAAAACAGTAAAGGGAGAGATATTAGGAGCCACTGAAGCTGGAAATTAATCACATATATGTGGGCAGGATGAGGCCTCATGAAGACCCCAGTACATCCCTACAGGACAACAAGATGAGTGTCTATAATTCAGTCAGGCAAAATGAGATCAAAACCATCACCTTTGAAAACCACAAGTCAATGACTTTCACTATAGTTATTGATTGATTGTACTTGATCTCACTTAAAATTTTTATTTTAATTTAGTACAAGTGAATATTTAAAAAACATAAAACACTTCTTTTGTATGAAAAATAAAATTTTGTAACAAAAAAAGAAGACAAAGCTCAATTAGAAGATAAAGATGAGTTGTAGGGAAGGCAAGGATTCTAAGGAAAAAACATGAATCAAGACATATCATATACAGATAAAAATTCCTTATGTTGACTATGATTATTACATACATATTAACTATACAGGTCCACTTAATTTTTAAAAATGAAAAACTCCAGCAAGATGTGAGGAATTATTATGAACATTCAGGGAAGATTCTTAGACAGGGAGAACTGGCAATGTGAAAAACCATCAAAGCAAGAACAGGGCACTGTTTCATTTCTAGAATGAATAAAGTGATGACAAAGGACAGACGAATCAGGTAGAAAGCATTACAAATGAAAGTTTGGAGAGGTAAGAAGCTTTAATTCTTGTTCATATATTATGTACTTTGTAGTGCTAATGAGAATGTTCTGTCTTATTTCTAATAGTAAATTTTCATATTTTACTCTATATGTTTTGTAGTGAATTGTGTAATGAGGGGTACATAACATGGACTTCCCCTCTTTCAAGACATGCTGTATAACATTTATAAAAGTCCACCTTAAATTTATCTAGTGCCGTGGCATTCTAACATAAACTCATATCTCACAATATTACATGCAAAAATATTTCCTTTTTCTATAATTAGGTTTATGGAAACATTTTAGGCATATACAATTATCATCTTAATCATAGGGAATGTATACCTGTACATGACACATTTTTATTTCTTTTTTTCCAAACCCCTCTGCTCTCTTCAGCCCAAATTCTCTTCCCTAGTTACTAAGCACTTTTTCCATTTCATCTTTGTAAAAACAAATTTAAGAGAAAGTACAGCAAAAAAAACTCTTCTGCAAATAATTTTTGGTGTTAGTTTCTCATTGTTTGAAATGTAGCTATTAAATTCTGTGTAATAATATTAACCTTTAATATCTTGCCTTAACTTTCATCTTAAGCAGCACGGTAATTTTCAGAAAAGTAAGTCCATTTTTACTAGTGTATAACAGTACTACAACACATTAAGTCTTATTTTGTGCAGGTGGTATAAAGTGCATTTGTAATATCTTATTCTTTCTAATTTAGTCAATAATTCAGTCCATAAATGAGTGGCACCAAAATAGAAAAATAAAAAATAGGAGATTGTGGGAGAACACTACTCCTTAAGTTGTAGCCATTACAAAGCAAAGAGGGAGAATGCAAGTATGAAGGAGGCCTGTGGCCAAATATAGACTACAAACACTGGACTCCATAATGCAATGAAACACATTCAGAAGAATGTGTCGTGTGTTCCTTTGGCGGGTCTCAATCAAATCACATCGACATCCCATCCTATATTACCTTGGTGTCAAAACTATCACCTTACATCACTCTTCTATTATTTTCCTGATTTTTTAAATTTATTTTTATTTTGGCATGTAATATCAGTGAATAATGATTTTATTCATCATGTGTAGTTGATATGCTCATAATAATAATACACATAGTACATCCTAATCATTTCTTTATTTCATTCCCCAACTCCAACTCTCTATGTCGTCCTTTTTTTTTTTTTTTTTTTTTTTTTGTGAGATAGGGGATTGAACTCAGGCCCTTGTGCTTGCCAGGGAAGCGTTTATTCCACTGAGCCATCTCCCCTGTCCACAAGCTATTATTCTACAGAGCTATCACCCCAGGCCCTTCACCATATCTTTCTTAACTTCCTACTTAAATCAAAATCATAATTCCATTAACATCGTATATATACTATGTGTAACTGAAGAACAAAACCCTATCACCACTGCCATAATAACACCCAAATAAGTAAAAAGTCAAGTTGGAAATTTCCTTTGAGACTCAAGAAAAAAATCTTATCCATGAATGTCCACAGAAATGAAAATCATGATACATTTGCTTTAGGCACTAGGCCAAGTCTAAAGCAAACAAGCTACCTCACTCCTGAGATGAAAATCCTGTCTGGTTAAGGTTTGCTATTAGTTGGTAGGCAATTTAGCATCATGCATTACTAACTTGACAAAAGTGTAAATAAAGGACAGCTTTGTTGTGGAAAAAAAGAGGGGGAAAGGAGATAGATAGATAGATAGATAGATAGATAGATAGATAGATAATAGATAAAGAGAGATTTTCTCTTAGTTCACTGAGAACACGTTTGTACTAATATTGTTTAAAAAAGATATCATGTCTGCATCTTGTTTCCTGAGTAACTAGTATGAAGACAACAATATGCAATGTATTAATTATTGAAAACTTCCTACTAACCTGTTTTGAGACTGTTTCATCGCTATTCTTTTTTCTTATTAAAATGAATGAAAATTTTAAAAAATCATGTCACATAATTCAAGGCAATTATTCCCTTCTGAAAAAAAAAACTGCAAAGGAGGGATAGAAAATAATAAGTCCAAAGAAGACTAAACCCACTATGATGTTTTAAGTCATATCTATCTATCACCTAGATCCAGAACACAAAATAATGAGTTGTGAGTTCCAAAGGGTTTGGAAGATTCCCCTCCAAAGGTCTCGTAGGTTGGAGCCTACACAACCAATCTCTGGGTGTGGCTGTTATCCTGAAGCTTAATTCAGCACACAGTCTACATCCCTGGAATCTTTGCCTTCCTTGTGTCTCCACTAAACCTTTAATTTAAATTCTACAGATTTACATATGACATTTTAGGTACATTGTGTTGGATTGGAAACTCTTGGTCATTTGCATTGCCCAGCTGAATTCAACGAACGTGTACCTGGGCATGGAAGGCCCAAATGAGGATTTTTACTAATAACAAAAGAGAAACACAGGAGAGGATGAGGTGATGCTGTTGGTTCTCCTGGAGCAGATTGTTTTTCTGGCTTTCCTGATGTGTTATTGCTGAATGGCTATGGCACTTTTCAGGGAAATATGATCTTTAATGTGAGTGTAATATCCTGTCTCCATTATAAATGCCTCAGCCTGCTGGAACTCATCCTCCATTCCCCTGGCACAGATTTTCTAGCCCCCACCACTGAAATTCTGGCTTTCAGAGCAAAAATCTGAAAAACAACCATGCATCAGAGATTGAAGTGGGCTTTAGATCCCAAGCGGTACATTGTCATGGTGTACTGGCCAATACATTGTGTCAAATAGAGAACTTTTTTAAATATAATTAATTAATTTATTTTTTCCTTGATTTTTTTATTGGTACATTTTGCATATACATAGTGATAGCATTCATCATAGGGAATTGTACCTTCCATCAAACAATGGTTTCAAGCATTTTTTAAAGATTTAAAATTTCTGAATTTATTCAACTTATAATACCACATTTCCAAGAAAAAATGAACCTTTTGCAAAGACATTTAAATAAAATCATACCAAGATGCACAAAAAGGAAATTGTCCAAAACTTCTTGCAAAGAAAAAAATCATTAAAGCATATACATAAAAATACTAGCTATGGAAGAACAAAATTAAATAGCATCTTATTCCACAGTAGAAATCAAA
>NW_004524741.1:4221730-4227165 GCF_000260255.1 Octodon degus
GATGGTTAAGGGAATGATCCTGAGAATCTTTATCAGGTTTTCAAAGCTAGCAGTTAAATGGTCGGATTCTAACTCTGACTAACTATATGTGCTGATACCTGTGAACCAAGCAACTGCACTGAAGATAGCAATGTATACTACTTGGGTCATGCTTGGAATGCCTATCATTCTGGTCTTCTAAATACATACTGCTTGTCATGTCATACCAATACTTCTACACTGTCTCTAAAGTAAATATTTGTTTAAAAAAGGGTAATAAATGAAAACAAAAGAAAAGAAAAAAAGAGCAGACTGTTATAGGACAGTCCTGTTACAATGCTCTATATGGTTAGATTTCTAAATTTCTGTGTGAAAATATGCAATTGTTTATGCCTATTTCTTGTAAAATATTCTTTCATTTTGTTACTTTTTCATTCTTTGTATTCTGTAGGGACTTAAAGTTTAACATATCAATACTTGATGGAAGATACCTCTTCCATGTTATGCCTAACATGTTTTATATTCAGACAGATAGTGAAGTTAAGCTCAACTGCCTATGTTGTAGGGTAATAATAACAAACTTCTCTTCTGAAGAGTTAACAACTTCAGTTTGCAGACCAAAGATTACAGAAAAAGAAGGGCTTCAAGGACAGCCAACAGTTTGGTCCTAGCCTTTCAAGGTCAGTTAGGACTCAGGACATAGGAGAACCTGTACTGTGACATCCTGTAACTCAGTTGTGTCCCAAATTTTCTGATCAAGGAGATTATGGGGCCACAGAGGAAAGTGATTGATGATGTAGAGTGTTCCTAAGGAGAGTCACATGAAGAGAAAACATTCTCTCAGGCTCTCACAGAGAGCAAATTGGTCAAGCAGTGATTGTAACTCATCCACATGCTTGACACTAAAAAAGTATCTACAAACTGTGATACATGGTTTCAGGGTAAATCCTGAGGGGATTTACCTTGTCATATACATAAGTTACATTTCTTTTTATGTAGGTCTTGCTTTATCTTGGTTTTAAACATCAGCAGAAAAATATGAAAATGAAGTTTGAAAAGTAAAGCCATATTAATATGTTGAGCTGTAAAAGACTCAAGTTAACGACTCCTAATATTGCTTGCCCCTCAGGTAACCCACTACTATTATGGACTACTGGACTATATTGGAATATTTTGCTGAATTCACACACCTACAATATTTAAATTATAATGGAATACCCATTTCTGACAAAACTAAACAAAAAAGGAAAACAAATGGAGGATCATTATATCTGTATATTCAAAATAATTAAGATAGATATACAGCTATTTTCTCTTAATTCAGTGAATGGAAAAATTTTTACTAATAGCGTTTGTGGACAGGATATCATGTCTATATCTTGTACTATGAATGAACACCAAGAAGACAACAATATGCAATGTATTAGGTATTGAAACTGTCCTACTTATCGGTTTTGAAACTGTTTCATTGCTATTTGTTTCTCAATAAAATTCTTAAAAAATGTAAAAAAAAAAAAAAGAAATAAAAAGGACCAAGGGTGTAAGAAACTAGATTAATTAAAGGACTGAAAGAAAAGATCTGGAGAGCTTTTTTTAAAAAATTGAGACCTTTAGAAGTTTAATTAAGTGACTCAGCAGAGAGCCTGGATTCTTACTTTGCAAACATTCTCATCACATTCAAGAGGAGGGCATGGACATTGTGTGAGTTCTACACTCCCAGCCCCAGAGTAGCTGTTTATAATATAAAGAGGGGAGAGAGGCTGGTGAGAAGCTGAATCTGCTGCCCATCCCTTTGCTCTTCACTGTTTTCTGCTGCCATAAACAGATGCCCTCTTCCATGTGCTTCTCTCTTGGCAGCCAGCTGAGTACAGGCTGAAACCTCTGCAAAATTTGATCTAAGTAAAACTTTCACTCCTTAACTTTGTGTGTTGGGTATTTTGTCCTAGCAACAAATGGAAAGTAACTGAGACAGAATTTGGTACCAGAGAATTGGGGTTGTTTCTGTGACTACCTGACCATGAGTTCAAGAGCTTTAGGGAGTGGTTTGTGGGGAGAGATAAGAAACATTTGGAGATGTCACTTACTAGTGAAGAGCTGGAATGCCTTTTTCACTTCTGTATTGAAGATTCTGGTCAGAGCTCAGAAGACCAGAATGCTGATAGAAAGCCTACCTATAAAGATCAAGCTGTAGAGGTTTCTTCTGAGAAGATGGATTATATTGGTTGTTGGTCTTCCGGTGATTTTTGTTATGGCTTGGAAGAAAATTTGTCTGCATTTTGCTTATGTCCAGAGACTTTTTGTTTTAAAGTCTTTTAGGGAAGTGTCTCCAGGGTGTTCAGGGTCTCACTACTAGATCAGACTTATAGTGATCCACCTGTTTATAGCACCACAAGAGCTTGGATTACAGACACGTGCCACCACACCCAGTCTCAATTGCCATCTCAGAGTGCCCCAGGTACAGGGCCAGCACAACATACCTAGGGATTGAATGCCTGGCCCCTGCACCTGCTTGCAGGTGATTTAATCCGCTGAGATATTTGGCCAGCCCTAATGTCCAGAGACTTTGCCTGATACTGAGATTAAGCCCAGTTCACTAGTTAATCTGGAAAAAGAAATCTCAATTTCATCAAATGTTGAGGCAAAGGCATGGCTATTGTTGGGCATTTTCAGTCAGATATATGGTAAGAGTCAAGAACAAAGAGCTCAGCAAAATAATTTAAATGTTGTGAATATGGCCAAAAAGGAAGTACCAGGAAGGCTGTGGACTACAAAAATAGAGCTGAAATCTCCATTGCCCAGGAGGAACAGGACAGTACAAAAGATGTCCTGAGGGCATCACAGGAGGTAGCAGGTTCTCTCCCTTTAAAGCCTCAGAATCACAAGAGTGAGGGGCTTTACCTTGATGAGAAAGCTGCAGAGCCCCATGCCCAAAAATGAGGGCACTGGTCACACCAGTTTCCAGAAAGGAGGTAGAAGCCATGCTAAATTCCAGAATGGCACAAGCACAGAAAATGTGTTCCTCGGAATCAAGGTAAAAATGCTCAGAAATCTAGGCACTCAACGTGTGCAGCCAAACAGAAGAAAGTCCGGCTACTCTTCAAGCTGGCAACAGCCCTTGACATCACCCACGTGGTGCTTGTTTTAGGTGATCTGAAGTTAAGAAGGCTTCCAACTAGATTTCAGAGGGCCTAGGAAGCCAGGTAATGTGTTCCTGAGAGGGAAATATGTAAAGATGCTAGTGAGAAGCCTGTTCAGTGGAAAGCCCAGACCTTTGGAAAGCCAGGGACATGGATTATCCGAGAAAAGCTGCAAAAAAGGAGCAACGCCAGGCCCAGAGAAAAGCCATGGAAGCTACTAGCAGAAGTGCAATCAGGGTGGAGCCATATAAGGCTTTTGGAGCTCACAACTCATTACAGGTCACTTGGGATGTTTCACATGGAAACATGAGACTTAATGTTTGCCCTTCTGGATTTGTTTTGGCGCCAGTGCTTTGCATCCCACTGCTTTAATAACTTCTGGAATGCAATGTTTTTGTTGTGCCATTGAGTGTTGGAAGTGTTCACTTTTCAATTGTATGGGGGCTCACAGCTAAGTGTTTGCCTTAGATCTTGGAGGATACTTGGGATTTGGATTTTTCAGCAATGCTGAAACTATTAGGATTTTAGCAAGTGTTAGAGATGGACCAAAATGCATTTTTCACAAAGGGAGGCACATGAGTCTTTGAGGGGGATGGGTAGGGGCAAAGTGTCATGGTTCTAATGTAATACAAAGTAATATAATGTTCAAGTTGTAAAATGTTAATAAGCATGTGGATGTACCTGGAAATTGGTTTAAGGAAACATTTGGTAGCCAAGTTGACAATGGGTGAAGTATACTGGTTGATACATTGTGTCAACTTGAAAAGGTTAAAAGTTTAATTAAGTGATTCAGCAGAGAGCCAGGATTCTTTTTATTTTTATTTATTTATTTGTGGAACCGGGGATTGAACTCAGGACCTTGCACTTACCAGGCAAAGACTTATTCTACTGAGCCATCTCCCCAGCCCCCAAAGTCTAAGTATTTCCTGAGGGTGGGTTTGTGGGTGTTTTGTTTTGTTTTGTTTTGTTTTGTTTTGTTTTTGTGATACCAGGGATCAAACTCAGGATCTTATGCTTGACAGGCAAGCACTTATTTCACTGAGCTATCTCCAGAGCCCCAGGATTCTTACTTTGTAAATATCCTTATCCTGTGCCAAAGGAAGGTATGGACATTGTGTGAGTTCTACTCTCCCAGCCACAGAGTAGCTTATTTATATCATAAAGAAGGTAGAGAAGCTGACTAGAAGCCACAACTGCACTTCCCTTTGCTCTGCTGTTTTGTGCTGCAATGAACAGCTGCCCTCTGCCATGTGCTACTGTGCCTGAAATCCAGCCAAGAGTAGACTGAAACCTCCACAAACTGTGAGCTATATAAACCTTTCCTCCATTAATTTTGGGTTTTCTGCGTTTTGTCCCAGCAACAAGTGACAAAAAACTGAGTCACATGGGCTCTCAGGCATTAGCTGTTCTCATGAGGAAAACTGCCATGATAGCCAGGCCTCAACCAGATTCTTTGGGTTTATAGTGTGAGGACGGGTATCCTACACTCTCTTATATTTCACCGCTTGAGTTAATACTACAAAATAATCCTATAAATAATGTGTCTTAAATTAAATTGTTCATCTTGTAAACCCTGACTATGACAGGCACACTGCATAGCTTCCTATATTTCTCCCTGCAAATAAAGTGAAAAAAATCTGTGATCTCTTACATTCACCATGCAGTAAACCCAGCCTTACATGGATAGTACTATATCCTATCAGAATAAGCAATAATCAGTACTCCTGAACCACTGAAGTAATGGTTCCTGAGTGTTCTGAGAGCTGAGCATGTTGAATTCTGTGGACCCACATCCCTAGAAAGTCCTTAAAACTGGGTGAATCACAGAATCTGTACTCAAATCAAAGTTTGCACTGTTGCACCCTTGATTTGCAATGGATAAGGACTGCTGATTTCTGGGAGAACCTCAAGTCATACTGTTTTTTCCTTGTTAAAGTACTTGATTTATTTTTAATGACAAAAATCTGTCCAGCCCCCAGATTTCTTACACTGTAACTTTATCCATAACTAATTGTGGAGAAAAATTGAAATTTTAAAAATATTTCTGTACTACTTTTTGCCCGATTTTTACATTTTGTTATTATCAGTTGCCATGGGGGATTTCTTAATAGGCTTTTCCCCATAATTTTATTGAGAAACAAATAGCAATGAGACAGTTTCAAATTGAATTGGTAGGACAGTTCCAATATTAAAACATTGCATATTCTCATCCTAGTGGCTATTTGCTGTACAAGATGCAGACATGATATCCTATTTACAAACACTATTAGAACAAATCCCTCTATTCATTAAGAGAATGTAACTATATATCTATCCTAA
>NW_004524741.1:4227967-4237558 GCF_000260255.1 Octodon degus
CTCTCCTTAGGCACACTCTACATTATCAATCACTTTCCTCTGTGGCCCCATAACCTCCTTGATCAGAAAATTTGGGACACTACTGAGTTACATGACATTACAGTACAAGTTCTCATATGTCCTGAGTCTTAATTGACCTTGGAAGGCTAGGGCCAAAATGTTGGCCTTCCTTGCGGCCCTCCTTTTTCTCTAATTTTGGTCTGTAGACTTAGGTTGTTAACCCTCCAGAAGAGAAGCTTATTGTTATTACCATACAACCTAGGCTATTAAGCTTAACCTCACTATCTGTCTGAATATCAAACATCTTAGGCATAACAAGGAACAGGTACTTTTCATCAAGTATTGATATGTTGAACTTTAAGTCCCTACAGAATAGGATGAAAAAACATTTAAAAAATTAAAATATATTTTTAAAATAGGCATAAAGAATTATATAATTCTTATGTTTACATTAACAGGCTCTTGATGCTCCTCCACACAGTGAATTAAGCAAGACCCCCAGTAGCAATGATACAAACAATATATAGTAATAACAAATGAAGGAAACATACAATCTACAGGAATAGAATGGGCATATGATAAGAGCTCACAGTGTCAAAACTGGAAGGCGTTGGTTCTCCTGAAATTCCTAATATTATGCAAGGATCTAGATGGGTTTTAGCAGGAATCATGTTCTAATGAAACCTAACTCAACCCATGAGCCTAATTATTCCCCAAATCATATTCAACATATCTGTGTATTGCACATCCATGCCCTAAATATTTTCCAATCACCTCACCGATTACTACACAAAATTTTGCAAAGGACATATAGGTAGGAACCTTAACACTCATCTATCATGAAAAAGAGCTTCTGATCATATATTTTATGGCAAATTTCATAATATTTAAATTTTCTCTAGACATGAAACCATAATTACAATGAAACTGAAAACAACCCAGGGGCATGTATTTTTGTTTAAGAGTACTCATGGGATGCTTAGAATAACATGGTGTACATTAGATATTGGAATTCTCAAATGTTCATACAGATCTCCTTGCATTTTTGACTATCAGATTTTTGCATGAACGTTCTCTTTTTCACATGTCTTTGATCTATATCCTACCTTATTGTCATTCTGGAAGACATGATTGCCATAAGTCATAGTAAATTTTTTCAAGCCAGTGGTCTCAAATTTTCAGAACTGTTTTTCATAGGATAGAGTTGTCATTTAAGTTACTAAATATGTTTCATATTAAGAATATTTAATCACTATTAAAATTTATAGGGAAAATCCATATTTCAACATAAAATAAACTGTTGTTTTCTCTTGTTATTAGAATCAAAGTGTTACTTAGTAAAGAAAAAATTTAGTGATGAAGCTCAAAGGATCAGAAAGATGTTTCCCACCATGCTTATCAGAAACTACAGACAGAGGAGAGAAAATATGAGGCCTTAGATTCTCAAGAACATTGCTTTAGAAGCTCTATTTTCTAGCAGGGATAGCTTGTGAGGCATATGACACAAACACACATATTTTCTTGTATCTCTAACTTATGACCTGTGAAAAGGCCTCAGAGAAAAAGTAGTTGTCATGAGAAGAGCCTTCACAAATTGAATATTCATTCCTCATCCATTTTTTTGATACAGCAGATATTAGAGAAGGACTATTGCTGGAAGCCAGGCTAGAGGAGAAAGATGAGAGCTCAGGAGGACAGATTACATCAATGAATGTGCCAGGTATCATGCAATTCACACCCAACCATAAGATTCTCAAACATTATACCTCAAGTCCTTTAAACTTGTGCAAATTGTTTTTCTACCTCAATTCCCTTAGATGTTCTTGCACATTAACTATGCATTTATCCATGCAAGACACTTAGACTTCACCTTGCTGCAATCTACATGATACAACTTTTCTGCTGTGGATAAAGAACATGACAAGTCAATGTCTTGAATGTTAGCACAGTACTTTAAAGTTTCATTTCTGTAATTTCAAGTGAATATATTATTCCAGGGAAATAGCAGCTAAGGGAATATTAGATAAATTATTAGCAAGATAAAAAACAGAACAATAAGTTCTCATAGCTTTCGTAAGTTCTTCAATCAAGATAACAAGACTTGGTTCAAAAAAATGATGTGGATGCAAACCTTATTTTAATGCATTGTTATCCAGTCATCCTCCATGAGCTATCCAGCTCCTTTACTGGCAAAACCTGACTTCTAAAAGGATTGTGGCCTGAAAAAACAAAACATGTCTGGCAATCTCTACTCCTTGGTATTAATTAACCTGTATTGGCAGACAGCCTTGAATCACTCCATTTGCTCAGTGGAAAATCATTACAGTTAGACTTTACAGTTTAACCACATGTGGGATAATCTATGATGTGAGGGAAGGCCTGAAGAACATGTACATTTGTAGTAGAAGATTGGCCTTCACCCCACGTGAACATTTCAAAATCTGCGTTTTCCAATGACAAGCCTATTAAATTTTATTTAAATTAAGTAGAGGTAAGATAAAGATTTTAGTAGTCTTTTATGATAGTTAACATCACAGACTCACTCATAACAAAAGTTCTTTTATAACTTCCTAGCCATAATTACACCTTAGAAGGATGGGCACACACTCCTATATCACTATATTTACCATTCTCATTCTACATCATATCTATATGCATATTTTCCTCTTATCTTTCAAAATTTTCTTTAAGGCTTGAGGAGAATAATTCAGTTGCCTTGTCCATCAACCTATGTGAAATGAACCACCTGGAACCTGGCAGTTGGCCTGAACATAGGAAGACTATGCACCATGACTAGATGGGATTCATCCCAGTGATGAACAAAATGCTGTTCATTATAGTTCTGGAAACATCATCTAGAACAATTAGAGAGAGAGAGAGAGAGAGAGAGAGAGAGAGAGAGAGAGAGAAAAGCAATAAGAATTGGAAATGAAGTTAAATTATCCTTATTCACAGATGACAGGATACTGTAAATGGAATGTTGAAAAAATTACACCAAGACATTCCTAGAATTAATAAACAAATAAAGAAGTATAAAATAATACATGCTCAACACTCAAAAATAAATAGCATTGCTCCACACAAACAAGAAATTCACTGAGACAGATATTAGGTAAGCAAAACTCTTCTCAATAGTATCCAAAAATTGAGATGCTGAGGAATTAATCAAACAAAGGAAGAAAAAGATCTAACCCATGAAAATTACAATATCCAAAAGAAGAAATTCAAGAGGATTTCAAAAATCAGAGATATTCCTTGCTCCTGGATAGGAAGACTGAACAGTATGAAAATGACTATAATCTTAAAACAGTATTACAGATTTAATGCAATCCTATTCAAAATAGTATCAGCATACCTTCTTGATCTATAAAATATTTTCCTAAAATTCATTTGGAAGTAGAATAACAAAAATAATCCAGGGCAGCAAATGCAAGTTAGGAAACATTAAAATCCCTGACATGAAATTATACTAAAACTTAAAATAAAACCAGCATGATTTTAGCAAAACATAAACAAAAACAACTAAGGATCAATTGTACAGATTAAAAGATGTAGACATAAATACAAACACACTCAGTCAACGTATCTTCCACAAAGAGTCCAACCAGGTTCACTGGAAGAAAGGTAGCTTCTTTAACAAATAGTGCTGGAAAAACTGGCTTTTCAGATGCTGAAAACTGCAGCTAGATCCAAGTGAATCACCATGCTAAAGTCAAATTCAGTTAAATATCCAAACATTAAAACAGAAATCCTAAATCTATAGGAAGAGAAATTAAAGTTCTTGAAGACATAGGGGCAGGCAGAGTTCACAAAGCTGAAATTGCATAGGAAATTCCTCATAAAATGAACTAGTGATATCTCATTTTATTGACAAGTTTTGGCACATCAAAAGAAATCACCAAAAGAGTGAAAACAATACCCACAAATTGGGGGAAAAAAGTAATCAATTGTAACTCAGGCAAAGGATTTCTATCTAGAATTTTTAAAGAACGAAAACAAATGTGGAGCCAAAATTCAAACACCCAATTAAAAAGTGGAAATCTGAGATGAATACACACCACATAGAGGAAGAAATGCAAATGGAAAACAAATGTATGACACAATATTTACTGCCACTACTCATTTGAGGAATGCAAATTAAAACAACACTGAGATTCCATATCACCACAGAAAGACTAGCTATCATAAAGAAATCAACTAAAAACAAATGAGGCAGAGGCTGCAGGGAAAAGGAATCTTTCTCGACTGTTGGTAGTAATGTAGCTTGGTACAGACTCTATGTAAATCAGTGAGGAGATTCCTCAAACACTAGGATTATAAGTACCATTCAACCCAGCTATTCCCATTCGGGAAATGTTTCCAGAATAAATGAAAACATGATAACATGATGACACAGTTATATATATATGTGCATCCCCCTTTTTTTTTTTTTTTTTTTTTTTTTTGGAACCAGGGATTGAATTCAGACCCTTGCGCTTGCCAGGGAAGAGCTTCTTCTACTAAACTATCTCCTCAGCCCCATGCATCCATTTTTAAAGTAGCAAAATTTGTCATAGCTCAATTTTTGAAACAATACAAATGACCATCAAATGAGAAATGGATAAAAATATGACATTTTTATGCAATGGAGTATTACTCACCTATAAAGAAAGACAAACTTGAGGCTTTAAAAGGTAAGCAGATGCGGGGCTTGTGAGATAGCTCAGTGGTCTAAAGCACCTACTTAGAACAAGCTTAGCAAAGCACAGGGACCGCAGTTCAATCCCCCAGCACCACATGCCAGCCAGCCCCACCCCCTGGTGGGCTGAGCTGGCCACACACACACACACACACACATAAATAAAATTAAAAAAAAAAGGTAAGCAGATGCAACTAGACGTTGTACTCATAAGTGAGATAAATCAGACCCACATGAGTAAACCTTCTATTGGCTCCATTGTGTAAGGAGTATATAAAATATGAAAGCTACAATAAATATATTAAAGTGAATGACACTGCTGAAAAGGAATGAAGAGTTGTAGTGTGGGAAAGAAAAAAAATGGAAGGGGGAAAATCATGAACATATATAATTAGGGTACCTAAGGTAATATACTACTAACTTCTATCACTTTGTTGATGATGTCAATTAATGCTTAAAATTTAGACTTTGAACAATTTACGCACTTGTTTCTGGTAATCTGTGCAACTGCACTGGAGACAACCATGTGCAATATAATAATCACTGTTGAATGCCTATCGTCTTGGGGTTGGTTATTTTGAAATTGTGTATCATCTATTATCTTATCTATTATTTTTATTCTCTTTGAAATAAAAAAATCAAAGGCTATAAAACAGTGTCGCATGCAGGGGGAACCCAGAAATAAAGTATAACTTGCTATACAATTTCAGGCAAGTTAGATTTCAAGCTAAGATTGAGGAGAACAGAAAAGAGGATCTCTATATATTCGTGAGAGGAACTCAAGAGTAAAAAGTAATAATTATAAACATAGATGCACCAAATACCGGGACACAGAACTTCATAAAACAAATTCTAATAAACATGACAAAGAAGATGGTAGCAGGTTTCTAAGCAGGTTTGAACTTAATACACACAGGTGAATAGAAGTATGGTGGTGCTGAATGTGGGAGGCCCATATGAGGATTATTTTCAGGAGCATAAGAGTCAGAACTGGAGAGGCTGAAGGGAGGCTGTTAGGAAGGCTCTTTGAGGAAGTTGTTGGAGCAATGGAAGATACTGGTTCTCTTGGACTGTTCTACTAGAATACTTCATCATGCTGGATTTCCTGGTCAACTTGGTAGCTCTCCTCTGAGGAGGAGCTTGTGACCTCACTGTCACTGAGATTAGTCGTGGTTCATGTTGAGTTTCAAGATCTCGCCCTCAAATTGAGCATCGATGCCAGGTTCCAGAGGGCAGAATGGTATAATATGCTTCAGTTACCTGAATGTCAGATTGTTTCCCCATATGTGGGAAGTTTTCTGCTATTACTTCTGCCCATACTGCTTTTATATTATTTGTATTGACTCCTTCCTTTTCATTGATGCCTATTAATCTTATGCTTTACATTGTCTTGCGGATGTTGAATTATTTATTTTCTGCATCCTAATTGTTTTTAAGAGATCTTTTCTTACCTTTCTTACCTTTTCAGTTGTGACAATGGTGTCTTCAAGGTCTGAAAGTCTATTTTCACTTTCATTCAAATGGTTTTGTCAGCTTGTGATCGAGGTTTTTAATTCGCTGTATATCACTTTGAGTCTGCTTCATGTATTCCATTTCTTTTCTATATTGCTCATTGAAACATACCATCATTTTTGTATTCTCTTCTTTTTTAATCAGATTCTTCTTTAGAAGCACTTAGTAATTCTTTCATTATAGTTATTTCTTTTTTTTACTTCAGAAACTATTTCTGATCTGCTTTCCTGTATACCTTTCTGCAGTTGTTTCTTTATTTCAGATGCTATTATTTCAGAGATTTCAGATTTGTGCTTTCCAATTTCTTCTATGCTAATGTTTCCTGCATTTGTTCTGGGTGGGCTTGGGGCCTAAGATAGCATTTTGTTCTTTTCTTTGTCATTTTATATAGCACTGTCTTCTGACATTTGGTGTAGAGCTTTGGTAGAGTTAGTACTGTAGCACCAGGTCCAGATCTACCAAGTTCAAACTTGTCCAGGTGGGTAAGACTTGGGTCTGGCTGCTGTGCTCACTTCTTCCCACTGCAGCCCTCAGCAGTGAGCCCGCTGTGCCACTCTGGCAAGATGTTCTGCTTCTGAATCAGCTGGGTGCGTCTTGCCTCTCTACAGGGAGTTCTGCCACAATGTTCCACATTGGGCCTGTCTGATGCAGGAAGCTCTACACACACTCCTGGCCTAGTTGCTGGCTGAAATGAGGATCCAGTGGACCAGCAGGTGATCCCACTCACATGCCATAACTGGGTGCTGGCTGGAGTGAAGATCCAGAGGGCCCTGACGGGGTCCCACTCACAGGCTAGGCCTGCTCACTGGCTGGAGTGGGGATCTGGCGGGACCTAGTGGTCCCACTCACAAACCAGACCTGGGTGCTGGTTCAATGTACCCATTTTATGCAGTTAATATAATCATTGTATTTTATAATTATGTAATACAAGAAAGTAATAAACTCAAAAAATAAACTTAGAATAGTCTCATTAAATAACAAGTTGTCTTTCACAGGCAAATGATAAAATACATATATCCCACAATGATATTGAGAAAACTACATTTTAGAAGAACTTTCAAAAATCCAGAAAACTTACATTTACTTTGTAAGACACCTTTTCATAGAACATTGGATTGGCAGGCTATCACATTTTATAGTTGTCCTTATTTTGGGATAGATCAATCCTGTGGTTAGAAAGACAATGACGTGTGTGCAGAATGCTGTGGAGCACTGCATCAGAGGAAGTAAGCTATCACAATCAATACCATGTGTTCTTTTTTTTTTTTTACTTTTCATTTTACTTTTTTATTTTATTAGTACATTTTAGTCTAATAATAACATTCCTCATAGGGAATTTGTACTTATAGATGGTACATCTTCCTTCATTTTTTTCCATTTCCCTCCCTTCCCTTCAGTTCTTTCTTCCCTCCTTTTTTCAATTAATTTTATTGATAAAGAAAAAGCAATTAGACAGTTTCAAAACAGGTTAGTAGGACAGTCATAATAATTAATACATTGAATATTGCTGTCTTCATAGCAGTTATTCATAATACAAGATGCAGGCATGTTCTTCATGTACATAAATATAACAGTAAGCATGGCGATTTGAATTATTGTGGGTCAAGATACAGTGGCCCTATGAAGATTTCCATGCTTAAGAATGGTTGCAAGCTGTCACATGCAAATAGATGGTTTGTGTCTTATTATTTTTAAAAGGAGATGTCTTAACTGGTGTTAAAAGTAATGTTAATACATGACATATACAGGTTTTCAGGGTAAATTTTGAGGGGATTTGACTGACCTTGTCAAATACAAAAGTTACATTTTTTGTTAGATAGTTCCTACTTTATCTTGGTATTAACCAGCCAGCAGAAAAGTATAAAAATGCAGCATAAAAAGTAAAGCCATATTAATATGCTGAGCTGTAAAAGACTCAAGTCAACAACTTCTAACATTGCCAGTCATGCAGATAACTCACTACTATTATAGACTACTGGAGTATATTAGATTACTTTGCTGAATTCATGCATCTACAATATATCAATTCTAAGCTTGTGTGTGTAATGAAGTCAATAAATAAAATTTAAAGTTTCAAAAAATAACCACCATGCCATATTTCTTACATTGAATTCTACTATAAAGATTTATACTGGCTTTCAGAACTATCAATACATTCAATTCAGTACCACATATGACAATATCCTAAAGACTACTTACAAAAAAATTTTGTCAGAGATGGAATATCCATCTCTGACAAAAGTAAACAAAAAAGGTGACATAAATGAAGGACAATTTTGTAGTGAAATATATAGACATATATATGTATGTATGTATATATTTATATATATATGTATATGTATAATAGCTAGCATAGATATACAGCTGCTTTCTCTTAGTTCAGTGATAAAGTTTTGAATAGTGTTTGGACAAGATATCATGTCTGCATCTGGTACTATGAATAACTACTACAAAGACAACAATATGCAAAGTATTAATTATTGTGACAGTCCTACCAACCTGTTTTGAAACTGTCTTATTGCTACTGCTACTTCTTTCTCAATAAAATTAATATAAGAAGGAAAAAAAAAACCCAATGAGTTTCCCTAAAATCTTCAGTCATCACTTCCAACTCCACCCTTTGAGGACTTTCTTAAAGCTGCAGCAGGAGCTGTCCAGACAAGTTTTGATTGGGAAAAAGGAAAGAGAAATTCTTAAATGTTTATATTTACTTACAATCTAATGTATGCTACAAGAGTTACATTTAAATTGAAGGTATGGATTGTTACAAGTTCCACATGATGGATGGGATCATTGTGTATATCTAAATTGTACCAGAAAACCTAATGAAAATAAATAAATAAAATTATATCTGTTGCAGGGTTTGATAGATACCATTTTGAAAGTTAAATTGAAACTATGTATCTGAGAACAAGGAGTATTCTTTGGTAAAATTCAAAATAAAATAGTTGTCGGATAACTTTTTGTCTAAAGGAAATAAATCCTCGAAAATATGAGTTGATATTTTATGTTACATCTTCCTAATATATAGGCTTAAAATACTACAAAAGCATGAATAAAAGTTGTCAATACCTCTTAAACTTCATACTCTTGATTAATTTAGTATAAATTTTCAAGTATTTAAGGGAACATCATACTGATTTCTTTTCTCTTATGATGTTCAACATCTGCTATTCTGATCAAATGCATATTCTATATAACTGAGATTAATGTTTGTAGCAACAGCAACACTGAAAACAGAAATTCTAAGCTTGGGTGTGTAATGAAGTCAATAACTAAAATTTAAAGTTTCAAAAAAATAACCAGCATGCCATATTTCTTACATTGAATTCTACTATAAAGATTTATACTGGCTTTCAGAACTATCAATACATTCAATTCAGTACCACATATGACAATAT
>NW_004524741.1:4237658-4238683 GCF_000260255.1 Octodon degus
GGACCTGGGCTAGGACTGGGTCTCGAGAAGAAAGATTTTTATGCATAGTATTTGGACAGCATATCATGTCTGCATCTTGTACTATGAATAACTGCTATGAAGACAGCATTATACAATGTATTAATTATTGAGACTGTCCTTCTAATTGATTTTGAAACTGTCTCATTGCTATTTTTTTCCCGATAAAATTAATAAAAAGTTATAACAATAGAATAGCTGGTTCTTCTCCTTTGTAGTAGAAGCAACTCAACATTTAAGCAATATTTGATCCTCTAATTTTTTGTGTTTCTTAGGAGAGGTGAAAAACCCTGCTCACACACTTCCCAGATCTCTGATTTCTGCTGCGTCCGTTGTGACTGTGATATACTTATTGACAAATATATCCTTCCTGACAGTTTTGACACCAAAGGAAATCATCTCTTCAGGTATGCTTGTGTGTGAATGAGGGAAATAATAACAGCTACATTATTAAGTTCAGAATATATTTGTTTGATACACATTTAGTTATATAAATATAATCTCAACTTTCTAGAGATTGGTATAAGAATAGATAGATTACAAAATAACAAGAGAAGTGCCAGACAGATAGGTCACTGGATTGAAGTGCCTGTTTAGGGAGATGTCAGGCCTGGGCACTTGATCCCTGGTCTGCCTTGCTGGCCCCACCCCTGGGGCATGCTGAGATGGTGAATGAGACTGGGAATGGTGGTGCATGCCTGTAATCTCAGCACTTGGGAGGCTGAAAAACAGGAGGATCTCTATGATTTCGATCTGTATAGTGAGACAGTGTAGGCCCTATACTAAATACATTTTTCAGAAGCAGACAATTATAAGCTTAAAAAGGAAGCATGTGGGCCAGGGAGATGGTTCAGTAGAATAAGGGCTTCCCTGGCAAGCACAAGGACCTGAGTTCAATCCCCAGTTCTGAAAAAAAAAAAAAAAAAAAAAAAAGGAAGCATGAATGTGTTACCATTTCATATTCACAGTTTATGTTCTCACAGGAATGCTGAAATCCACTAACAGGT
>NW_004524741.1:4238783-4240297 GCF_000260255.1 Octodon degus
TTGAATTCTACTATAAAGATTTATACTGGCTTTCAGAACTATCAATACATTCAATTCAGTACCACATATGACAATATCCTAAAGACTACTTACAAAAGAAAATCACCAGCCCTGAAGCAACTTCTACTAAATTATCACTAAGAGAATTAAACATCTTTCTCTTAAATATGACCAATAGGTTTTGCAAAATTTATTTGTATAAAATATCATTAAAAATACACTCTTCTGAGCTGGCCAGATACCTCAGTGGATTCAATTGCCTGCTTAGGCAGACACAGAGGCCAGGGATTTGATCCCTGACTTGCTGTGCTGATGTCCCCAGAGAGCTCTGAGACAGGGATTGAGACTGAGCATGATGGTGAGCATCAGTAGTCTAGTTCTTGGGAGGCTGAAAAACAGTAAGAATCACTACAATTCCAATCTGTGTAGTGAGATCCTATAGACCATGTGAATAATACATAAAAGTAATACAAACTTGTAAAAAATATGTCCTGTACCCAAGCAAGAACAGATCGGAAAGATGAGACAATAATAACAATGGAGCTTATCATTCTTTATAGCTGAGTAAAACTCCATTGTATAAAAATACCACATCTTTTTCATCCATTTCTCAGGTAATGGGCATCTTGGTTGTTTCCAAGATTTGGCTATCACAAATTGTGCTTCTATAAACATAGGTGCATATATATCACTATGATAAGATGTTTTCAGGTCCTCTGGGAATATTCCCAGGCAGGGGATAGCTGGTTTGAATGGGATTTAAAAACCTATTTTTAAGGAGTATCTACCTGATTTCCATAATGGTTACACCAGTCTACATTCCCACCAGCAGTGGAGAAGGATTCCTTTTTCCCCACAGCCTCTCTAACATTTGTTGTTGGTTGATTTCTTTATGATAGCCATTCTTTCTGGGGTGAGATGTTATCTTAGTGTTGTTTTAATTTTCATTTCACAGATGGCTACTGATGTGGAGCATTTTTTCATATATTTATTTGCTTCTTTAATTTTGTCCTATGAGCAGTATGTGTTCATCTCAGATGTCCATTTCTGGATTGGGTCTTTAAATTTTCGGACCCCAATTTTTTTAGTTCTTTTTTTCCATAAATTTATTGAGAAACAAATAGCAATGAGACAGATTCAAACCAAACTTGTAGGACAGTTTCAATAATTAACACATTGTATACATTCTTCCTAGTGGTTAATTGCTGTACAAAATGCAGACATGATACCCTACTTACAAACACCATTAGAACAAATCCATCTATTCATTTAGAGAATGTAACTATATCGATCCTAACCATTTGAATACACAGATACAAAATGGACATTCATCTGCATCCCCTTTTTGTTGTTAACTTCCGTTATTTGAATATTATAGGTGTATAAACTCAGCAAAATATTCTAAAAGAGTCTAGTAGTCCATAATAGAATTGGGTCTTCTGCTTCACTGGCAATGTCAGAAATTGTTGACCTGAGTCCCCTACAGCTCAACATAACAGCATGGCTTTACTTCT
>NW_004524741.1:4246221-4250115 GCF_000260255.1 Octodon degus
GCTTCCCTGGCAAGCACAAGGACCTGAGTTCAATCCCCAGTTCTGAAAAAAAAAAAAAAAAAAAAAGGAAGCATGAATGTGTTACCATTTCATATTCACAGTTTATGTTCTCACAGGAATGCTGAAATCCACTAACAGGTATGTTTTAATTAGTGAAAAGATGGAAGAAATTAGAATTAACTTGCATTCCATCTTGAATAAAGTGTGCAGACCTACACAAATGTACCTCACTGATTTCCAAGTACTCTACCCTGATCTTTCCTGTCCTAAGTGCCTTGGTACAGAGCCTCATTCTTCTTGAGTGGTTTACCGAAGCAACCTATTAATTTATGCAGTTCTTCCAATCTCATCTCCTGTCAGTCTCCACAGATAGCATTACAATACACAAACTTAATCAAGCCAATTTCTGGCTTAAACACTGCCATGGTTTTTTTTCATTCAATAGTGGTCATTATGTTGCACATCACAGACACAACTGGGTACCTCACGTTAACAATAAAAATGATTCCAGGGCTATATCTCTGAAGTCCAACTTCCTCATCTCATATGAACACGAGTCTGGGAAAAGAATTTTAAAATCATGTAATGAAACACAGGCAATAAACTTAGAATATGATGACAATGATCTTTCAGCAGTGTTAACACTTTTAAAAAGTCTTTGACTTTTGAGAACACAGATTGTCTTTAGAAGAAATGATAGAAATTGATGTTGCACATACACACATTCAATTAAACAGTTGGTATTAAAAAGCAACATGAAATAATTCATCTGTTCGTTTGTCTAATGACCATTAGAAATACATCGATCCCACAAGTAATAAGCCTACATGATTATATCACAAAATTGTCTATAATGAAATGTAATGTCTGCATCACAATTTTCAACAAATTTGCAGCATGCTTGAAGTATATACAACACAAGATCTAATTTTTTAATGTTGTAAATGACTTAGAAAACCCATCCATCCTGAAATAAAATCCTTTTATTAACATTTTTATTTCATAATACTACTGGTAACAATATCAGTAGTTCTGATTTTACAGAACACTCCCAAAAAAGAGAGTTAAAATAACATTAGAGGTCAAAATTCTACATTTGCTCAATTTACGATAGCATCAGGTGTGCATGCTGGGGTTATTTCTGAGTGTGCAGGTCACTGCATTATGGAAAAAATTAAGCAGAGCAAGCCATGCAGTTTGAGGCCCCACAAAGATGTTATTTTCAGCATTTGATGCAGATCCCACAACAAAGTTACATGTGCAAGAATTCTGTTAGGGAAAAGGCTTGTGTTAAGTCAACCAAGCAGAAAACCAAGAAGCATTGCTACCATAATGAAAGTTTGGGCCAAAGCAAAAGTAACAAGAAGGGGAGGATGGAGGAAAAAATAACTCAAACAGCCACAGCATACAAGGATAGTTTAGGAAGCATATAAGGAGCCCTTTAGCCATCACTGAGCATCAAGTAAATGAGTTTTCATGTTTCTCTGCCATAGTCAGTAACTGGGAGCAACCTGTGAGAGCTGCTCCTTTTAAAGACTAATTCATGTTAGATTTCACAGTGCAGTAGGAACTCTGGGATTATTAACTTTCTAAAAGGGTGATCTTTATGCATTTGCACCTCTCCAGAGATAACATGACTTGCACGGGCTACATCTCTGATAATCTAGGGTGAGCTTGTTAAAGTAATAGGTACACAGGGTTCCAATCAAGACAGCAAGAGAAGCTTCCAAAAACCTCTGTGGAAGTAGCTAAAAACCAGAGTTAACAATTTTCATTTGACTAGTCAAAACATAGATGAGGATACAAATGATGCAAGAAGTTAAGGAGACTTCCTCCCTTGTAAAGAACAGTCAATTTATATCATCAAAGGGATAGACTCAAGAAGAATGAAGTCATATGGATTAGCAAAAATGTCAAAATAACTATGATATTTTAAATTTTGTTTAATGTTTGTAGATACTGTTGCTGTCTCATGGATGGACAGAGTATTCCCTTCCATGCAATGGATCATTTCTCTGGGGATTTCAGCTTCAATAATTGACACGATGTCCTGTGCAATACTTTCAGGATCAAGAACTATCTATGCTGCAAGCCAGGAAGGACAATTGCCTCGGATCTACTCTATGCTCAATAAGCATCACTCTCCAGCTTTAGCTGTGATGCAGTTAATCTTTGCATCTTCCATTGCTGTTATGCATTCAAATTTGATCAATTTAATAAAATATATGGGATTAGCATCGTGGTTTCTAAATGGGCTAAATATGGTTGCTTTACTTACATTAAGGTACCGGAATCCAGATCTACCAAGACCTTACAAGGTAAATTAAAATTGACAATTTGATATTAATTTACTGCTATCCCTCTATGGATAAAGGTTGTTAAAGCTATATGAGTACATCTAAATAGCTGTCCCAATTTACATAACTTTGAACAGGGTCAACATTTTCAAATTTTCTATTATGGACCATTTTTGACCCTATTCACTTATATGAATTTTGGTGTAAATGTTGACATTCTGTCTTTCATAAGAAAAAACAAATATAGCACTCATGAATTTCAGGAATTAGTGGTAAGATTTTAGTGGAAAAACATTTTATCTTTATGAGAAATTAAGGTGCAAAATAAAATTGTGAAAATTAACAAATTTGAATCATTGTGCAATATAACTTAGTTGCAAAACTATTGTAACTTCTGAGAGTTTATTGCATGATAACTTCTGTGGATAGAACTGAAGTTTGAACTAAGGGCCTCAAACATGTTAACCAAGTGGAATTTCACAGAGCTGTACTTGAATCCATTGCAATGTACTGCTAAAAAGTCTCATTTGCTAGAGATACACACTTCTATACACAAGCACAGAGTGGAGCGAGCAGATGACGGCTATATAAGTGGTACCCAAGACTTAAAAAACCAGAGGCCACTTCTGTGGAGATAAGTTTATGACAGATTTGAAACATGAGGTTGATGTTTTTCACTTTATTCAAACATGCTATATTTATTATATTGTGTAACATTTGTGTTATATTAAAGTATATAACACTATAATGATACAACTCACTATAATCTGATATCAATGTTAACACTGATCTTGTCTCCCAGCAACTAGATGGTCATGTCCACGTAGTTATTACTGTAAAGGCTATCACTAGATACAACTTAATTGAAATTTGCCAATCACTAACAGTGTTTTGACATGACTCTGCATATATTTATTTAATATGCTCTCTGTGCAGTTGAAGCTCTCTGACAATGTTCACCTGCATTTGCAGCTGCTCCCACAATTAGTGTCACCACCTCAAGTCCATTTCAGATCTTCATGCATTCAGTTTTCATAAGGAGCACACATCAGAAGAGCACATATCCTCATATTTGCACTTCATAGTGGCCTTCCTGCTTCTATGAGAATCTATTGCCACTGCTGATCTGACCAAGATATAGCTCAGGAGGTAATGTGACCAATGAGGAAGGTCAGTGAATACGCAGGAGGCTTTGTTCTCTCTTCCCTTGATCACCTTCTATTGCACTGAACTGTTCCAACCACTCTGCCCAGAACTGTGGGAAGCCCGGCAGTATATGATCTCCCCTGCTTGATCCTCTTTATGGTGGTACATGTGTTTTGTGAAATAACTGAGGCTTCATATGTGGGAGAAAAAATAGAAGATTCTCCTTTGAAAAAGAATACTGTGGCTGGAACAATGATAGTGTATGTGCAGATGAGGTGTGAGCAGAGACAGGCCAAACAGGTGGCCTGAGATCTTTAAATGACTTCTCTGCTCAAGAGAATTTCAAGAATAAGACTGATTAATCTGCATAAATGGAGCTCATGTGTAATTTAAAGTCAGTATTTTGATGAAACAATTTAAATTTTTCTTATATTTACCATAGAAAAGAATG
>NW_004524741.1:4250215-4256658 GCF_000260255.1 Octodon degus
TTTTTGGTGGAACTGGGGATTGAACTCAGGCTCTTGCGCTTGCCAGGGAAGTGCTTATTCTACTGAGCCATCTCCCCAGCCCCAAGAATGTATGATTTTTGCAGAAATCACCTCCAAAATAGCCTCTGATCTTAACATCAGAAATACCTGATCCTACACTACTGATCTGTATATACCTCGTAGTATCCTTCTTACAGAATTGCTATAAGGCTGGCTGACACTCAGTTTTGTGAACCACATTTTTATGTTGTTTGTGTGTATTTATCTTCCCTATATCCCTTCCCTATTTTTATATGTCTTTGTGCAAAGTAAGCTATAACTTGCTTTCATGCAAGTTAAGAGTTCAACAGTATATTTTTTAATCAGGTTATAAATATAATCAAAGTTACTCATCACTTAAAATATTTCATGCATACAGAAGTGGTATGGATGTAAATAAGAAGCCCATCATTCATGACAGTCACTAAAAGAAACCCTTGAGTGTCTTTAGCTTCATTTGTACTCATATGTTCATCCCTGGGAACTCTGTTTTCTTTGCACCATAGCAGTCTCCAAAAGTATCAAATATCTGATGTGGAGAGGTCCACTGGTAATATTTTAACAAACATGCACCTATGACATCTTCCAGTCTCTTTTTCTCAACAAATAAGTTCTTCCTTACCTATGAGCATTGTGAAAAATGTGAAGGATGATTAATTTGCTTGAGATCTTCATTTATTAAACAAGTAGGCAATGAGGCACTGCTTTTGGGTTTTCTCCCACATATTTCACAGAATCTATCCATAGAGGGTTTTATCGTTCTGATAGCAGAAGAAGAAAGGTCTGTAAATACAGTTAAAACGTTCTTCATTGCACAGCATTTGTTCAGCAAGATCTGCTGATATATAATTGATACATTAGTTACCAACACTTAAAAAGAACATTTTCCAAGACATCATCTTATAAATAAAATTCAGATCAGCAAAACAAACTTCTAAAAATTTACAGTGATAGAAAGCTATGCTAAAGGTGCCACTTTTTATCTGTCAAATCAAGCATACCAAGATGAATCAGTAAGAAATTGTGTGATTATTTCTTGAAGATATGAATTTTGAAAGTGACATTTCAATGCAAAGTTATTACCTGCCTGGCAAGCTCTAGGTACTGAATGTGATCCCTAGTACAAAACAAAAATAAGTATCTCAACTCGTACAAATAAAAAATTCTTAATTTTGTTTCCTAATTGGAAATACTAGATGTTATAATTTCTAAGTTGAAATAACATTACTTTTTTGTTTGTGGCACGACATACAATAATGTATCTTTTACTACTACAAGCATAAATTTTCATTAATCTTAAGCAATAAATTATTCGATCTAATGAAAAAGTAAATAAATTATTAAAAACATTATTGTATGTTTAATGTGCATTAATATCCTGTTCCATGACATAAAACTGACTATATATGTAAGAATACACACTTAACCCTATTTGAAAATACACATGCAGTCATTTCCCCCTTGTTATCTCTTACTTACAAATTACTGTGCCTTAAAAAGTTGCATGAATAAAATCATCTCTCATCTTGTTTTTCTCTTTTTCTTTCAGGTTTGGCTGCCAATGATATTTGCATCTTTAGCTTCATCTGTCTTTCTAATTTTTATGCCAATCATTAGATCTCCTAAAATGGAGTATATTTATCACGCTGTCTTTCTTTTCCTTGGAGTTCTGTGTTATTGCCTTCATGTTCACCTTAATCAACTTTCTGTCTTTTCTGAGAAAATCACTTGTTATTTACAATTATTATTTAATGCCTCACCTTCAGAAGATGATGAAATTTGTACTTGCAGAGAAAAAAAGTATTACAAATAAATGTTTGTGTAAAAAAGGAGCCATGAAATGTTCACATTTAAGTGAAAAAAGCATACTCCTATAAAACTCCAAACTATATAGAACAAATTCTCGTACTCAAAAACATACATTTATTAATAATGAAGGAAATAGGATCTCAGATTTGCAAATACAAATCAATGATAAGCATGTGTATTCTAATTTGCATCTGGAACATTCCCTCTAGCATCAAGTGTTGAGAAATCAAGCCTGGAGGTGATGTTGATGGGATTGAAGGACACTAGGAACAGAGAAAAGGCAGAGAATGGAAGCAAAGTGGGACACGCCTTTGAAAGTTGTTCTACTAGCCATTCCTTGAGTTTTTCTCACTGGATCCTCTATGCTATGACAAAAGATGCTTACCTCCACTCCAGGATTTCTAATAAGATATTCAGCCTCACCACAGGCCCAAGAGCAACATGCCAAAAGCCCACCATTAGAACTGTTGAAACCATGAGCTAAAATTATTCTTTCCTCATTTCTAGGCATTTTCTGTGTTAGAGAAATCAAAGATGATCAGTGATGCTCAGGAATTTACATTAATTGGTGAATGAAAGAATATAGCAAAATTTGTAGCTAAAAACTACCCAAAAAACCCCAGAAAATATTACAGAGGCCAAAGTCTAGTTGTGAGCCTGCCAGAAGTAGTTATGCAGCTTCATCAATTTAAATGAGAACAGGTTTACACTGGCTCTCTGCTGAGATTGTTCAAACCATCATTGACATGTTACATTGAAGAAAAAGTATAATAGAAAGGTGTGCATCAGAAATCTCATCAACTCATGGGAATTCAGGAAATAAACTGAGAAAGCAGAGGATGAGAAGAGAAAGATACACCTTTGAGAGACTTGGACTCAATCATTCACCTGCTTTCAAAAGGTCCCAACACATAAATACCACCTCCAGCTCTAAACCTAACAATGGGCAAATTCATAGATGAGCACTACACATTTATAATACAGTTAACTCCCAAGAACTCCACCTCTGGCAATTTAAGATATGCAGAGGAAACATTGATTTGAACAATTACATTCTCCCCGACATAAAATTGTCTTATGTGCCTTACCTTATGCCAGAGATTCAGTTTTCTGGAGCACTTTACAGAATTTCTACACTTCTAGCGTTGATCTGAAGTCAAAAACCGAGGTCTTCTCTGAGAACCAAGGAAATCACATGCATGGGGTGTCCTTAAATACCCCCACACATAATGGCACAAGTAAAAATATTTTAAGAAACACAAATTTCACTTTATTCAGATCTGGGTTTTGATACTGATTCTCACCTTATATCTGGTTAAAAGCACTTACAGGGCCAGTGAGATAGCTAAGAGAACTAAAGCACCTCCCTAGGCAAGTTCAGGCCAGCTGAGGGATCAGGATTCAATCCTGGGTACCGCATGTTGCACCACCTCCCCCTACAGGGAGGGCTAAGAGCACCAGAGGCTGGGTGGCATTGTACACACCTGTAATCCCAGCACTGAGCAGGCTGAAAGTAAGAAGATCACAAAAAGTTCAAACTGCATAATAATACCCTGCAACAATCAAACACATTTTTAAAAAGCAGTTATACTACTCCTGCCAGAGACTGAGCACTGGCCTGCCTTGATGATGCCTGCTATATTATTTAGTTTGCCATTTTAAATTCAACTTCACACAAAATCTTAGGGCATGGACAAAGCATAGACAAATTATTTGCTAAATAAAAATGCAAATGGCCTCTCCAGTTTTGAACTGAGTCTTCATTCCCAACTGAAATCTGATCAGCGTATTTTTATGTTTCAATTTTAGGGAAGGGTCTAGAGGGTGATCAGGGTCTCACTACTAGATCAGACTCATAGTCTTCCAAGTGCTGGGATTACAGGCATGTGCCACCATGCCCAGCCTCAACTGCCATCTCAGCGTGCCTGGAGGCTGGGGCCGGCATAGCAGGCCTGGGGATTGAACCCCTGGACCCTGTTCCTGCTTGCAGGTGACTTAATTCACTGAGCTATTTGCCCATTAGCCTACTGATTAATGTCCACACTCTAATTACAACTGGTGTTCTGAGAATGTACCAGTGCCACTGATAAATGTCTTGTCACATTCTCAGACTTCTCTTGGTAACATCTCCAGAGCATTACAAATAACTTTCACAAAAATCTTACAAATCTGCTGAGTCAAATAATAGGTACAGACACAAAAATAGCACCAACATAGTAATAATTTGTTAAAAGTAATTTTCTGTCTCTGTAGCAAAATTCCCGCCACTGACATTCAAAAAAAGGTGATTATTTTCATTCATGATTTCATAGTCCAATGATTTCTATCTCCATGGCACAATGCTGCCTTGATAGAAGGACGTAGAAGAGAACAGCTATTCATGAACATAATACAATTAAAGAGAAAAAAAGCAAAAGAAACACAGAAAACAACTGGGAGACAGAGACAGAATGTCAGAGGGATACGTGCATCTTTATACATAAAAGCATAGGTAACCTAGCTCATCTACCAGGACCCTGTCTCCTAAGAGCACACACACCCCAGATGCATTCATGTACTAATCAAAACACACCAAAAAATACAGCACTGATTTTGTAATCATTTTCATTGCTGATATGCAATATGAGAAACACACAACTTGAGAAGAGATTTATTAACTCATAATTTGAGTCTAACGTTGTCTAGTTCTAAGTCGCCATACTATGGAAGAAATGTATGGATGATACAATCTGCTTAGTTCTCGGAAGTCCATGAGTGTAATAGGGGAAGAATGCCAGGGTTGCCAGGATGAAGGACCAGACCATATGCCCCGATACCATGACACTGGAATACACACAATCACACCCAGATGTGTCCTTCCTCAATCCACAGTCATCAGATCAATTACACTCAAGTGGAAATTCAATTCTTAACCATCATATGTATCCTTGTGATCTGATCAAGCTCCAAAAGCCCCACCTTTGAATACATGAGATATTTTTCTTTCTTAAAAATTTGTTATTGAGATGATAAGAAAGGTTTTTACTAATAATGTTTAGACAAGGTATCATGTCTGCATGTTGTCCTCTGAACAACCACTACAAAGACAGCAACATACAATGTATTGATTATTATAACTGTCCTACTAACCTGTTTTGAAACTGTTTCATTTCTATTTTATTTTCTCACTAAAATGAAAAAAACAAAAACTAATGAAAAAAATAAAATGTTTATTGAGATAAAGTAAACATACAATAAAATTTGCCAACTTTGCCATTTTAACCATATAGTTAAATACCTGTGACTCATTCATAACACTGTAGATTTTCATGGTTTTCCTCCTGACAATAATGCTGACAGGAATATCAGTTTTTCCTTAAACCTTGTCTTCAATTAGTTTGAGTCCATATCCAGAAGTAGAATTGCTGAGTCACATGGCAATTCTATTATTTTTAATTTTATTTTTATTCCTTTTGTTTCTCAATAAAATTAATAAAAAAGACAGAAAAACTACCAAAATACAAAACAACAACAACAACAACAACAATAATAATAATCACTCAGAAAAAGGTCTTCTATCTAGAATATATAAAGAACTAAAAATCATTAGGGCACCAAATTTTAAGGACCCAAACAAAAAATGGACATTTCAGGGCCTACCAAATAGCTCAGCAGATTAAAGTGCCTGCAAGCAGGCATAGGGGCTGGAGGTTTGATACCCAGGACTGCAGAGTGAGCCTCACCCCTGGGCATGCTGAGACAACAATTGAGACTGGGCATGGTGGTGCACACCCATAATCCCAGCTCTTGGGAAGCTGTAAACAGGTGGATCACTATGAGTCTGATCTAATAGTGAGACCCTGAACACCCTGTAAACCCTTCCCTAAAAATTAAAAAAAAAAAGGCATTTGAGATGTATTTCTTAGAAATACAAGAGGCAAATAAATACATGAAAAAATGCTCCACATCACTGATCATCTGAGAAATGAAAATTAAAACAACATTTAGATACCATCTTACCCCAGAAAGAATTGCTATCATAAAGAAATAAAGCAACAAGAAATACTAGAGAGGCTGAGGGGAAAAGGAACCCATCTCCACTGCTAATAGGAATATAGACTCGTACAACAATTGTGGAAATCAGTGTAGAGACTCCTCAAAAAAAAAGAACTGGAATTCCATTCAATCCAGCTATTTTCTTTCTGGGAATTGTCTCAAATTTTCTGAAAAACATCATATTATAGTGATATATGTGTGACCATGTATATAGCAGTACAATTTGTGATAGCCAAATCTTAGAAATAACCAAGATTCCCAACACCTGAAGAATGGATAAAAAAGATGTGGTATTTTTATACAATAGACTTTTACTCAGTTATAAAGAAAAAACAAACTTAAAGACTTCATAGCTAAGTGGATGCAACTTGAAGCTATATTAATAAGTGAAATAAACCAGACCCCCCTGTGTAAATATTGTATTTTCTCCCTAGTGTAAGAATTCAAAAGAAGAAATGAAACCTGAAAGGTATAATAGACATATTTAAATGAAAAGAAAGAGAATTTCTTTAAGGATTAAACAACAAAGAAAGAAAGAAATGAGAAAGGAAATAAGATAG
>NW_004524741.1:4256758-4259093 GCF_000260255.1 Octodon degus
AAGAAGGCTAAGGCAATTATCCTAAGACTTTCCATCAATTTTTTGAAAATATCAGTTAATGGGTAGAATTCTCACCTTGACCAACTCTATATGCTGATATTTGTAAACTAAGCAACTACATTGAGAACAGAAAACTGTTGTTCTTCCAAATGTGTATCATTCTAATGGCATATTAATTATTACTATACACTTTAAATTAATTTTTAAAGGTAATACAGGAAGAAAATAGATTCCTAGGTACATACTAGCTACCAAACCTGAATCAAGAAGATACAAAAATTCTGAATAACTCAATATCAGACAATAAAATTGAAAATGTAGTGAAAAAGACTTATCAACAAAGAAAGGTCCAGGTCCTGATGGATTCACAGCTGAATTCTCCAAGAAATTTAGAGATTTAATGACGACTTCTCTCAAACTCTTCAATGAAATTGAAAAGGAAGAAATTCTCCCAAATTCATTCCTGGAGACAAGTATTACTCTGATACCAAAACAAGAGAAGGATACAACCAAAAAGAGAACTACAAGCCAATCTCCCCAATGAACACAGATGTAAAAATCCTCAATAAAATATTAGCAAACAGAGTGCAGCAAATTATCAAGATTATACACCATCTGTAGTGAGATTCATCCCAGTGATGCAGGGATGGTTGAATATATACAAATCTATAAGTGTAATACACCATGTCAAGAAAGCCAAAGACATGGTCATCTCAATAGAAGCAGAAAAAGATTTTGACAAAGTGTAACACTCATTCATGAAAAAAACTTGACAGAATATCAGAACATACAGGGTTTACCTTAACCCAATAAAAGCCAAATATGACAAACTAACAGACAACATTATTCTAGATGGATAAAAGTTGAGAGCCTTCACTTTAAAATCAGGAACAAAACAAAGATGCCCACTGCTACAACTACTATTAAACATGGTTTGAGAAACATTAACCAGAACACCTAGACAAGAGATAAATAAAAAGAATAATGTTTGGAAAGTAATAAGTAATATCATTATTTGCAGATGACAAGTTATTCTACATAGAAGACCCCCTAAAATCCACCAAGAAACTTTTACATTTAATAACCAAATTCAGTAGCGCAGTAGGATACAAAGTCAACACTCAAATATCAACAGGATTTCTACACAAAAATAAGTGCACTGAGAAAGGAATTATGTAAGCCAAGCCTTTCACAATAACACTCGAAACATAAAGTGTTTAGGAATCAATCTCACAAAGGATATAAAAGATTTACACAGTGAAATTATAGTACTCTGAAAAAAGATATCTAAGAAATTTTCATAAAATGGAAAGATATGCCTGCTCATTATAGGAAACACCAACAGTGTGAAAATGGCCATACTCCCAAAATGGTTATACAGATTTAATGCAATCCCTATCAAAGTACCATTACATACCCCACAGATCTAGTGAAAACATCCTTAAAATTCATATACTACAAAGCTACTGTGATACAATCAACATGGTACTGAAAAAAAATAACCCTGAGGATCAATGGAAAAGATTAGAAGATAGAGACACAGCTACAAACACACTCATTAACCTTGTCTTGACAAGGAGGCCAACCATGTTCACTGGAAGAAAGATAGCCTCTTTAATAAATGGTCCTAGAAAAACTGGGTTTCCACATGTCAAAGGCTAAAATTAAAACCATGCCTATTACTATGCACAAAACTACAGTAAAAATGAATAAAATATTTAAATTTTAAAGCTTAAACAATAATTCTTTTAAAGGACAAATTATGTACAAATCTTAAAGATATAGAAACAGGTAGAGAGTTCATGAACAAAAACCAAATTTCATGGGATATACTTCAAAGAATCAACAACTGGTATGTCATCTTTTTCAAAAGTTTCTGCTCATACAAAGATATCAACAGAGTAAAACAAAACTCCACAAAATGCAAGAAAATTAGAGCCAACTGTTCTAACAAAGGACTACTATCTGGAACATATAAAGAATTATAAATTTAAATGCTAACTCTGTTATTAATATCAATTTTCATGATTTATTTGATACCAAAGGTGATTTTGGGGTACAGGAGGGCCTTACAGAGGGAACCACCAATCAAACTAATTTCTGGTGCCATGAAGTCATAGAAAAGAAACAATCCTTTCTTGTTTGTTTCTTTATTAATTTTATTGGGAAACAAACAGCAATGAAGCAGTTTCAAAACCAATTAGTAGGACAGTTTCAATAACTAATACATTGAATATTGTCTTCATAGTGGTTATTCATAGTACAAAATGCAGACATGATATCCTGTCCAAACACTATTAGTACAAATATTTCTTCTCATTAAACTAAGAGAAAA
>NW_004524741.1:4260953-4262407 GCF_000260255.1 Octodon degus
GATAGATATATAGTTGCATTCTCTTAATGAATAGAATGATTTGTTCTAATGGTGTTTGTAAATAGGATCACAAGTTTGCATCTTGTACAGCAATTAACCACTAAGAAGAATCTATGCAGTGTATTATTTGTTGAAATTGTACTTCCAATTTGATTTGAAACTGTCTCATTGCTGTTTATCAATAAAACTTTGAAAAAAAAAAAGTAAAGTCGCCTGCACCTGCTGGACCCCCCGTAACCCAGCCCAAGTCCAGGCCCAGTGAGTATGTGGGAGAGGTTCAATGCTCCATTGCACACAGTGGACCCCTCCAGACCCAGACCAGGCCAGACATGTGAGTGAGATTTCCGCTGTGCTCTCGGGACCCCTCCAGACCCAGTCCAAGCCCAGGGCCTGCGAGTGTGTGGGAGGACTTCCTCACATCCCTGCACTCACTTCACTCCTCTGGAACCAGCACAGGCCCACTTGTGAATGAGTCCTTCTGTCCTACTCTCTGGACCCCTCCAGATACAGCACAGGCCTGGCAAACAGGCCTGTGGTGAAACTCTGCAAATGAATTCCCTGCAGAGAGGCTAGAGGCCAGAACAACACAGCTAATCCAGGAGCAGAACATCTTACCAGAAGGGCAGAGAAGGTTCACTTCCAAGGGCTGCAGCAGGAAAAAGCTGAGCACAGCAGCCAGACCCAAGACAGGCACAAACAGATGAATTCAAACTTTGTAGATCTGCACCTGAATTTCAGTAGGTGATAAGGTTATAACTGCACCAAAGCTGTACACCAAAGGTCAGAGGACAGTACTAAACAAAATGAAAAAGAGAAGGAGCAAAATGCAATCTCAGTCCCTGAGCCAACCCAGAACAACTGCAGAAGAAAGCAGCACAGAAGAAATTGGGAAACACACAGCTGAAATGTCTGAATTAAAAAAAAAAAACTGTGTCAGAAGGTATCAGAAGCAAAAGTGTCAGAAAAAAAAAAAAAAAAAAAAAACAGCAGAAAGGTATATAGGAACTCAGATCACAAATAAGCTCTGCTTTTTATACCTCGATTTTATACTTTTCTGCTGGATGGTCAAGACCAAGATAAAGCAAGACCTATATAACAAGAATTGCAACTTTGGTATCTGACAAGATCAGTGAAATCCCCTCAGGACTTACCTTGAAACCCTGTACAGCAGTTTGTAGATCTTTTGTCATTGTCAGCAATGTGGATGAGTCATGGACATTGCCTGTATAAAAAATAAACCCATATTAATATGCTCAGCTGTAAATGGCTCAAGTCAACAACTTCTGACAGTGCCAGTCTTGCAGATAATCTACTACTATTACAGACTACCAGACAACACTGGATTGCTCTGCTGAATTCATGTACCTACAATATATGAACGGCAATGGAATACACATCTTTGACAAAAGTAAACAAAAAAGGGGATATAAATGAACCGTTATGCAGTAAAAAAC
>NW_004524741.1:4265762-4267283 GCF_000260255.1 Octodon degus
ATACCTACAAGACAATACAAAGATGAACACTGTGAGACTAATAGGCATCAATGAGAAGGAAGGAGTCAATACAAATGATATAAAAAGAATATGGGCAGAAATAATAGCAGAAAACTTCCCAAATATGGGGCAACCATCTGACATTCATTTAACTGAAGCATATAGAACTACAAATAACATCAACCCAATGAAAACCACACCCAGACATAAAATGATCAAGATTCCAGAAATACAGGACAAGAACAATACACTAAAAGCCACTAGAGAAAAGAAACAGATCACATTTAAAGGAAAACCCATTAGAATAACAGCAGATTTCTCTTCACAAACCATCAAGTCAAGAAGAGCATGGAGCAAAGTACTTCAAGTCTTGCAAGAAAACAAATTCCAACATAGACTGATATATCCTGTAAAACTCTCTTTCAAGTATAATGGAGAAGTGAAATACTTCCATGACAAAGAACAACTAAAGAATTTCATGATGATAAAGCTAAGCCTACGCAGACTACTAAATGACGTTCTAGAGAGGGAGCAAATTGATCACAGCCCCATGAATGAGAATGGAAAGAACGCATCAAATAGGGCAAACAATTAAACTCAGGAGAATAAGAGGTATACAATAGTAGTCTTTCAGTTGTTCTTTTGTGTTCAGCAGCAAGATATTTCCATCAGCACACTCTACAAATGGACTTCTCTTCCACCCTATGGGTCATGATTCCACCTCAATCTACAGGGTAGATTTCAAAGAAATAGCTATAGCTCAGTTCCACAAGTGAGGCCTAGCCACCAGTAACTGTCATGGTCATTATGCATGTCCACAACACACTAGAACTTTGTGCGATATCCTATCCTCAAACTGTTAGAAGTGCTGATCATTTACTTGCCATCCCAGTATTTATCTTATGTTTTACTCTTAGTACTTCTTCACTATTATGAAAACCTTTTCTTAGTTCAATTGTTTTGAAACATTTAGTTTTCAATTAATTAGTATTTAATTTTCCAAATATTGCTTAATCTTAATTTTTGTTCTAAGATTTAAACTATACATTTGACTTACAGTTTATTTAAAAGACATTGTATGATATCTTCTCCTAGTATTAGAAACTTTAAAAAGTGTATTTCCATTTTCGGTTGACTTTATATTACTTCTTCCCTGTCTTTTATACACACATACACACACATATATGGAAAAAAATATGTGTATAACTCAATATAAGATTTGTCCTCTTTCATAGAAATCTGCAATGACTTTTAAATAAGGGTTCATCTAATATATTTTTATATAGTCCTGCATAACAATCATATTGAGAACTCTTTATTGTTCATCCAGGAGCATACTGCAACTTCTCTTGCCTTTTGAATTATGCTCTTTGGTATTTCCTATACGTTACTTATGGAGGTATTAAAATATTTCAAGTTTGTATAACTAGAAAATCTTACTTTTAGTTTTCAAAGGTATGTTTGCTAAGTATAAAATTCAAAGAGGACAGATCTTTTATTTTAGTCCTTTAATTAATCTAG
>NW_004524741.1:4267752-4270690 GCF_000260255.1 Octodon degus
AGCAGAATACTTCCCAAATATGGGGAAACAATATGACATTCAGGTAACTGAAGCATACAGAACTCCAAATAGCATCAACCCATAAAAAACAATGCTGCATATAATAGTAAAGATCCCAGAATTCTAGCACAAGACCAATATACTGAAAGCAGCTAGAGAAAAGAAATAGATCACATTTAAAGGAAAAACCATCAGGATAACAGCACATTTCTCTTTACAACCAGGAAGTCAAGAAGAAAATGGGCCAGAGTACTTCAAGTCCTCTATAAAAACAAATTCCACCCCAGACTACTACACCCTGCAAAACTCTCTTTCAAGTTTCATGGAGAAGTGAAATACTTCCATAACAAAGAACTAAAGAATTTCATGACAACAAATCCGACCCTACACAAAGTACTAAAAGATCTTCTAGAGAGGGACCAAAATGATCAAAACTCCATGAAGGATAACAGAAGGAACCCACTAAATATGGCAAAAGATTAAACACAGGACAAAAAAAAAAGAAGACAGCAGTAGGTAAATGACATGTTAAACATAAGTCAGTACATTTCAATTATAACCCTCAATGTATATGGACTCAATTCATCAATTAAAAGAAATAGACTGGAACAGCCCATTAGGAAACAAAATTCAACAATATGTTGTGTACAAGAAACACTTTTAACTCATAAAGAAATTCATAGGCTGAAAGTCAAAAGATGGAAAATATCACTACATATCCCAGAACCTCAGAAAAAAAGCAGGGTTAGCAATCCCATTCTCAGACAGTCTCAACTTCTAACCAACAGTAATCAAGCGAAATAAAGAAGGCCACTATACACTGGTTAGGGGAAAAAACCAAGAGGAAGAGGTAACAATCATAAATACGTATGCATCAAACATGTGAGAACCGAACTATATAATCTTAATGGGTATAAATAACCTAATATCCAATACCACAATCTTAACAGGAGACCTTAACACCCACTTATCCCAAAAAGATAGGTCAAACACACAAAAAATTAGCAAAGTAGCAGAACTGAACAAGAGCTTGGAACAAATGGACTTAGTGGACATATACAGTGTTCCACCCAATCACATCTGAATACACATTTTTCTCAGCTACACGTGGGTCATTTACTAAAATAAACCAGATAATAGACCATATGATCCGCTCAAGTATATGCAAGAAAACAGAAATTATCCCATGCATATTATCTGACCACAGTGCAATGAAACAAAATAAATGACAAAAGAAACAAGAAAAACCCCATAAATACATGGCCCCACTGTATCAGAAACCTTACTGACACATGCCTTAACACCATCCTAAAACTGCTAAATCTGGGTGATTACTGGAAGCTTCAAAAGTGCCAAAGTGCAGAGAGAAAAGATAACCTCAATCCTCCAGCCCACCTAGAACAAATCCAGCAGACAAGGACATACAAGAACTTGGAAATCAAACACCTGAAATCTCTGAAAAGATAGCAACTGAAGATAAGAAAAAGTCCATCAGGCTACAGAAAAAAATAAGATCAAAAATAATCTCTCAGGTCAAAAAAGTAATGACAATAATGTGAAATAAATGCTCACCACAGCTAAATAAAACATAAATTAAAAAAATATATATAGGAGAAAAAGTCTGGGTATGGTGGCACACAGCTGCAATCCCAGTGCTGGGGAGGCTGGAAACAGGACAATCACTATGAGTCAAAGCTTCATAGTGAGACCCTACACCAAATACATTTAAAAAATTAGAGGATGGGGTCGGGAGATGGCTCAGTGAAATAAGTGCTTCCCTGGTAAGCGCCCAGGGCCTGAGTTCAATCCCCAGTTTAAAAAAAAAAAAAAAAAATTAAAGGAGAAGAGAAAAATGATGAAAATATTGAATAAACAGTACAGGAAAGAATTAGAACACATGAAACAGATTCAAACAGATATCCAGGAAATTAAAAACTCCATTGAAAGATAGCAAAACTTGAATGAAACTGAAGATAGACTTTCAGATCTCTAAGACAGCGGTGCAGCTAATGAATGTGAAAGGAAAGATCTCTTAAAACTAACAAGGAACCAGAAAATAACAACTCAGCAGCTACAAAACAATACAAAGAAAAATAATATAAGAATTATAGGTGTCAATGAAGCAGCAGGAGACAGCACAAATGACATAAAAGACTATTTGCAGAAGTAATAGCAGAAAATTTTCCAAACATGAGAAAAGAACCGGACACACAGGTAAGCAAGACTTACAGAAATCCAAGCAGCCACAATCAAAATAAATCTACACCTAGACACATAATAATCAAGATCACAGAAATTCAGCAAAAAAAAAAATAGACTATAAAAAGCTGCTAGAGAAAACAAACAATCCCTACCAGAATCACAGCAGATTTCTCACACAACCATCAAATCAAGAAAAGTTTGTAATGAAGTATTTCAGGTCCTGAAAGAAAATGACTTCCAACCCAGACTGATGTATCTTGCAAAACTATCTCTCAAATTCAATTGCAAGATCCTTCCATGACAAAGAACAACTGAATAAATTCATGACCACCAAACCAACTCTACAAAGAGTACTGACAGATATTCTAGAAAGAGAGAAAAACAACCACAGCTTCAGGAACAACAGAAAGGCATCAAGGAACAGAGAAAATAATTAAAAGGAGAGAACAAGTAGAGAACCTACAACAGGAAAATAACATGACAATGTTAAGTCAATACATATGAGTTATAACCATGAATGTAAATGGCCTCAATTCACCAATCAAAGAAACAGACTAGTAGAGTGCATTAAGAAACAAAATTCAGGGGTCAGGGAGATGGCTCAATAGAATAAGGACTTCCCTGGCAAGTGCAAGGGCCTGAGTTCAGTCCAAGGTTTCACCAAAAAAAGAAAAAGAATTCAAGATTTGGGGCTGAGGAGATAGCTCAGTAGAATAAGCGCTTCCCTGGCAAGCAC
>NW_004524741.1:4270960-4272355 GCF_000260255.1 Octodon degus
TATATATAGGCAAAAATACAATTTTAATGAGGGACTTTAATATGCCACTCCACTTTAAAATCAGGAACAAGACAAGAATGTCCACAGTCTCTACTCCTATGCAATGTAGTTATGGAAACATTAGCCAGAGAAAATAGACAAAAGAGAGAAATAAAAGAACTAAGGATTGTAAATAAGATGTGAAATTACCATTATTTGCAGATAACATGGTACTTTACTAGAGGACCTCAAGAACTCCACCAAGAGTCTTGTAGATTTAATCATTGAATTCAGTAATATAGCAGGATACAAAGATGACAGCCAAAATTCAGGAGCATTTTTGTACAAAATGAATGTACTAAGAGAAAAATTAGGAAAACCACACCTCTCATAACATCCAAAAAATAAATAAATAAAAAATAAGTAATCAATGTCACAAAGAGTGTAAAAGATTTATACATTGAAACACGGTACTCTGAAAAAAGTGATTGAAAATGATTTGAGAAAATGGAAAGATATTCCATGCTTCTCAATAGGAAAACCAACATTGTGAAAAGACTCCAAATATTGTTATACAAATTCAATGCAATCCTGTTTAAATACCACTAGTATACCTCAGGGAAATGGAGAAAGTTTTCCTCAAACTCACTTGGAACAAGCAGAGACCGAGAACATCAAAAGCAATCCTTGAAAACAATGTAAAGGCAGGAGGTATTACAATCCCTGACCTGAAATTATACTGTAAAGTGACTGTGAAAAAATCAGCATGATACTGGCAAAGAGACAGACCTGAGGATCAATGGAACATATCAAAAGATGTACCCACAGCTGCAGACACACTCAACCACCTTATCTTTGATAAAAGGAGACCAAACATCTTCACTGGAATAAAGATAGCCTTTATAACAAATGGTCCTAGAAAAACTGACTTTCCATATTTGAAAGCTAAAACTAGGACCATGCCTATCACTATGTACACAACTAAAGTCAAAGTGGACCAAGCATTTTAATATTAAAACAGAAATACAAAATCTTCTAGAAGAAAATGTAGGCAGAAATCTTAAAGAAATAGAGGTAGAAGGCCAGAGAGATATAGTAGAATAAGCACCTGCCTGGAAAGCACAGAGTCCTGAGTTCAATCCCCAGTACCGAGAAAAAGAAAAAAAAAAAAATTATACTAGGGCCGGCCAAATAGCTCAGCAGATTAAAACACCCGCAAGCAGGCACAAGGACCAGGTGTTCTCTCCCTGGGCCTGCTGTGCCAGCCCTGCCCCAGGGGCACGCTGAGACTGCGATTGAGACTGGGCATGGTGGCACACACCTGTAATCCCAGCTCTTGGGAGGCTGTAAACAGGTGGATCACTACAAGTCCGATCTAGTAGTGAGACTCTGAACACCCCATAGACCCTTTCATAA
>NW_004524741.1:4272455-4288651 GCF_000260255.1 Octodon degus
AAGGAATCAACCACTGGGACCTCATCTTTTTGAAAAGTTTCTGCACTTCAAAGAAAATCTCCCACAGAGTAAAAAGAATACTCACAATCTGGGAAAAAATAGGTGACCGTCCTTCCTACAAAGAACTTCAATCTAGAATATATAAAGAATTTTTGAAAATCATGTCCCTCAAATTAAACTGCCACATCCAAAAATGGGCATCTGAGATGAATATGTACATTTCAGATGAAAAATACAAATAGCAAGTAAATATATGAAAAATGTTCAACATCATTGATCATTTGAGAAATGCAAATTAAAATAACACTGCTATTCCATCTCACCCCAGAAACAATGGTTAACATCAAGAAGTCAGCCAATAACAAATGTTGGAGGGGCTGTGGAGAAAAAGAAACACTTCTCCACTACTTGTGGGAGTGCAGACTGGTACAACCACTGTGGAAATCAGTATAGCAAATCCTTAAAAAGCTAGGATTGGAAATCCCATTCAAGCCAGCTATTCCCCTGCTGGGTACTGTTACTGAAGAACTGAAAACATCATAACACAGAAATATATGTGCACCCATGTTTATAGTGGCACAATATGTCATAGCTAAATCCTGGAAGCAGGCCAGATTCCCAGCAACTGAGGAATGGATAAAGAAGATGTGGCAGTTTTGCACAATGGAGTATTGTTGAGCTATAAAACAGGATAAATTTGAGTCTTTTGTTGGCAAATGGGTGCAACTAGAGACATACTCTAAATGAAATAAATCAGACCTGCATGTGCAAGCATTGTATTGTCTCGTTAGTGTGAGAAACTGAAAAGAAAAATGGAATCCAAAGGGTAAAATAGATATTGGTAAAAGGGAATGAATTTATTTAAAGCTAAAGAGTTACTGAGTTAAGAAGAAAGACAGGAGAGAGTGTGGGGAAAGAGATACATCTATTTATGTAAGCAGGATGGATTTGAAACTATACTGTGGATTTCTGCTGGTCTGTGGATAGGAGCGGGTAATGTTTAATTTTTTTGGTGTACTCGTCTCAATTGTTGATACTTTTTCACTTCTTAATTTCTTATACATTTCTTTTTTTCTTTCTTTTTCCAAATATGCATGCATATATCTGGTAATAGGAATAACTGGTTGGAAGACAACATTATGCATTATAATAAATACTGTGAAATTCATATTACTTTGTTTAATGAAATTCTGTATCACTTGTAATTTTTTGTCTTAATACTTCTTGTACTCTTTAAAAAATTAAAAAATAAATGAGTATACCTTTATAAACTGAATTGTTTGATACTCACAGTCAGATACATATAATGTGTGCATGTTTTTGTCTTTACAATGTATCCAAGAAAAAAATTGATTGTTTAACACATGTACAAAAGATGTTTTTAAATTTTCTTACATACAAAAGATTAAGCACCTGATAAATATTAATTTATCTAAGTAGATGAACATGAAATAATAAGAAATAGAGTGAGGAGGACAAAAGATGAAGAAAAAAGGAAGTAGCAAAATAAGAAAATGATAGGGGAAAATGTAAACAAGGAAGGCACTAAGAAACAAGGCATGGATAAAGAAGGCACTAAGCATTTTCTTGAGATGTTCCATTGTTTAGGGTATGCCCAGATACCTATCTCCTATGTAAACATTTTAAATGAGCAGTACCATCTTCATTTCCTAGTTGAAGAATCAGAAATTCAGTGTTTAGTTATGCATTCACTAATATCTATTCACATACTGGCAAAGTAAAGATTCAAAGTCAAATATCAGTCAACCCCTTATAATTAAGAAAATTGTGTCCTCTTCAGATTGTTAAAAACAATGGTTTTTAAACGTGGTAACAATTTATAAAAATTCCATATGATACTAGATGTAATATACTAATTGACAAAAAAGGACTCAAAAATAACTTTCTCATTTTACACCCTTTTGTCTTTTATTTTGCTGCTTCCTAAAATGTTGCTTGCAAAAAGCCAGACCAAGACATCACGAAGATGGCTTGTCAGCAACTCAACAGCAATAAAAGCATACTCCCAAGGTTTTGCCACATGATAGATCTTATTTATACACAGAATCACAGAGAATATACATATAATAAAAATAAATGAAGATTCTAATGATTAGTTCAGTTTATAAAAATAAAGCACTACTTAAAATGTATCAGAAAACTTCTCCTAAAATTTAAATTGCTGAAGGAATAAAGTTGAATTATCTGGGAAATTTATTAAAAACAATTAACTTTTCAAAATTCCACATTAATTCTAATCAATACATCACTTAAAAACAAACTAAGGTGTATCAGACATAGAGATAGACATAGATAAATATGACTATGTATGAATACATACATATATGTTAAATATATGTAACTACATGATTCAAAAATTGAAAATTAAGGGGCCAGGGAGAAGGCTCAGTGGAATAAGCACTTCCCTGGCAAGCGCAAGGGCCTGAGTTCAATCCCTGGTTCTGCAAGAAATAAATAAATAAATAAATAAATAAATAAATAAATAAAAAGGTGATTTATGCATATTCTTGGAGAGTTACATAAAAATGTTACATTGATTAAAAAACAAAAAGACAAGTACAAATTTTAAAAAGTGAACAGAACTCTTTTAACACTTCATATTCCCAACTCTTACTCTCGCAGAAATTCAGAAGTCCACTAAAGGAGTTGTTTTATCTTTTTAAAAAGGGGGGAGAAATTATCATTTGCCTTTTACTCCACCATAAAACCAGTCTCCAAATCTACCTCACTAAACTTCTTTAATTATGTTTCCTTTATCATTCCTATTTTTAGTGACTTGTTCTAGCCCCTCCCATTCTTGCCTAGTATAACAACCTCTAAATATTGTACTCCTTTCAATCCTATGTGCAATTCAACCCAAACTTAATCAGGCTACTTCCCTGCTCTAATACTCTACAGTCTTTTTAGTTTGTCTATCTTCCAAATTTCACTTAGAGGTTCTGTAACCACCACACCATCACTGAAGCACCTCTTTCCTTCATACGAAATGCACAACTCTCAACTGACAAAAGAAAGCTCTGTGCCAAATCCTAATCCAGGCCTAACATTTAAATTCATATTGCTTCTGCACAGCAAACACTCTACTCTCAGCATCCCCCACAATCTTCCTGGGTGCTACAACCTGACATAATTGCTTACCTTATGTTGACAGGGTGATCAGAACCACAGTATCTACACAACCCAAGTGATTCACCTCATAGAAATGCTGGCATGAGAAAGTACATGATACACTTTAAAACTATGAAATGTAATATATTCAATAAACAGAATAAAATAGTAAAGATCACTCATAAATGTTAACACTGTTAATAACCATGTGAATTAGAGCACATAGAATGCTTCTGGATTATATTATAGCATTTACTTTTCCAAATACATATATCTAAACAGGTGGTGTTTAAAAAGTCACATGAAATAATTAAATTGTTAATTCATCCAATGTTCACTAAAAATACTATAGTTACTTAGTAATAAGAAAGTACAATTATATCACCCAATTTTTGTTTCTACATTATAATAACTGCACATAATTTTAGAACTATTTTATAGCATACTTCATACATCTACAACATATGATCCTACATTCCTAATGTATTACTTGATTTAGTTAGAAAATAATAATCATCCCACGGAAAAGCCTGTTATTTTTATTTGATAATACCACTGATGATAACATTTGTTATACATTATTGTCTAACACACTTCCAGAAATGTACTAACTTAAACATATGTAGACCAGCATTCTAGAGGTTGAAAGTTTATGCTAGATCTGTTGAGCATGCAGGGCACACTCCTGTGTCTACAAATTCCTACATATGGGAAAACATATATGCTAAGTCTTCCATGCTCTTTGAGATACCACATGGATATCAGCTTTAGCCTCTAAGAGGCAAATTCCACAAAAAAGTTTGCATGTTACAAGGATTTTATTAGCACAAGGGTTGTGTTAAATTAATCAAACAGGAAATCGAGAAAGACTCTGACAACACAGGAACCATAATGTAAATCAGTCCACAGTAAAGGAAATAAGGAGAGAAAGACAGGTAAAACATCTCACACTACCAAATAATCTAAGGAATTAATTTATTATCATTAAAAGCCTATAAGAAGCCTTTTAGTCATCATTAGCCATCAAAGAAACAGGCTTTCAACTATCTATGCCATAAAACGTCAGTGGCTGAGAGTACACTGTGAGAAATTTGGCTTTAAAAGATATTTATTTATTGATTTATTTTGTTTATTTTAATGCAGGCATTCTCTAGGACAATTATATTTCTAAATGGATGACCTCTTGCATGCATTTTCATGTCTCCAGAGACAACATGGCTTGTCTAGCCTTTTTCCTCTGATAATCTAGACTGAATTTGTTAAAATGGTAGCTAGACAGAATTCTAATCAAGATATCCTGCAGAAATCTGCAGTTTCCCTCAAGAACTAAAACAAAAGTTCACAAATATCTATTTCCTTTTACTCATCAAAACACAAACAAATCCAAAACAGATTCAGACAGTGAAGAAAATTTTTTACCTTATAAGGAATCTTTTGCAACTTACATGACAAAAGATATAGATACAGAAAAAAATGAAACATTGTCATAAATATTTGCAAGAAATACAAAGTGACTCATTTTTTTTTTAATTCTGCTTCATTTTTGTAGATTGTGTTGCTGTCACATGGATGGACAGAATATTCCCTTCCATGAAATGGGTCCTTTCACTGGGGATTTCAACTTCAATAATTGAAAACACTTCTTGTGGAATACTTTCAGCATCAAGGCTTCTCTATGTTGCAAGTCAAGAAGGACAACTGCCTCTGATTTATTCTATGCTTAATCAGCACCTCTCTCCTGCAGTAGCTGTGCCACAGTTGATCATTTTAACTTCTATTGTTATTATAATATCAAATTTAAACAATATAATGAAAAACATAGGATTAGTACTTTGTGTCTTAAATGGGCTAAAGATTCTTGCTTTGCTTAAACTAAGGTACCAGGATGCAGATCTACAAAGACCTTTTAAGGTAAATTAAAATTCAAATGTGAACATTAAATTCCTAACTTTCTTCTAATAGTAAATTTTACTGAAGCTGTATGGATTTTTCTAATCAATTTTCTGGCTCAATTTATGAAACATCAAGTCTGGTCTACAACTGTCACTTTTCTTTATGACCTAATTTGTGTGTGTGTGTGTGTGTGTGTGTGTGTGTGCGCCTGTGTGTGTGTATCTGTATCTGTGTCTGTGAGGGTGTGTGTGTAAAATTTCAAAATAGATATTTTTATAAGGAACATAGATGTCATTTTTTAAATTTCTAAAATTAGGCAAAAAATAATTAATGGTCACTATAAAAATGTGAACTTTAATAAGATTGAATCACTGTTCTATGGATTTGGTTGACAAAATTGCTGTAATTTCCTGCAATTTATTCTATGATTTCTGGTGTGTATAGAACTGAAGTTTGAGTTCAAGGACTCAGAACGATAAGGAAGTGCTATGCCACAGATCAACACTAAGACTCTTATAAAATACTACTTAAAAACACTGCTTTTGTAGAGAGACATAGCTCTATTTTCAGGTAGATAGTGTGGTAAAAAAGAGAACATGCTAAAGGAGTGATTTCCAAACTCTTGGCATTAGGAATTATTTTTGTGGAAAATAGATTGGCAAAAAGATTGCAAGAGGGGCTTGATGTCTTCCATGCTATTCAAGCATGCTACATTTACTGTATGCTTTATTTCCATTAGTATTATATTGTAATATATAATACAATAATTATACAACTTGCTGTAATCAAGAATTGATAAGAGACCTGACCTTGTGTTCCTACAACTAGGTGGTCAAATCTGCTCACATGCTATTATGACATCCATCACCAGATGCAATGTAATTATAATTTGCAACTCGCTAATATGGTTGTGACATATTTCTGCAAGTAACTGATTTACTGTGGTCTCTGTACACTCAAACTTCTCTGCTGTTAACCTGCATTTGCTGCTGTTCCCTTAGACTAACATCACTACATCAACTGCATTTGAGATCTTCAGCATCAGGTTTTGACAAGGAGCACGCAATCTAGGGCCTAATAGGCACAGTTCAGAGTAGGGTTCATGCTCCTGTAAGACTCTTAATACCACTGCTGATCTGAGAAGAGATAGAGCTCAGGTGGCAGCGTGAACAATGTGACATGGCAGTAAACACAAATATAGCTTTGCTCTTTGGAACACTGATCAACTTGTACTGTCCTACCCCGTTCCTAGCCACCTGTGACCAAGACTGTGTGCAGATCTCCACTCTGCATAACAGCCCCTGCTTCCAACCTCATGGCTACAAGTGAATATTTGAAAATAACCACACCATCATTTGCAAGAGAAATAATATCAGACTCTTCTTTGGAAAGATCATTCTAACAATAGCATAAAATATGAGTGAGGAGGAGGTGTGTGTAGAAGCAGGCTAAAGAGCTGGCCTGGATTTATTTATAAGCTATACTTTACATAGAAGAATTCCTAACTTCATATTGATGACCCTTGATAAAAGAAGCTGGAAATGAAATCAAGCATTGTCATGCAAAATTTAAATTTGTATTTACTATAGAAAAGAATATATTACATTGTTTTATTTATTTATTTACGTGTGTGTGCGTGCGTGTGTGTGTGTGTGTGGCCAGCTCAGCCCACCAGGGGGCGGGGCTGGCTGGCATGTGGTGCTGGGGGATTGAACCATGGTCCCTGTGCTTTGCCAAGCTTGCTCCAAGTAGGTGCTTTAGACCACTGAGCCATCTCACCAGCCCTAGAATATATTACATTGTGAAAAAACACATTAAAGTTACTTTTTCTAATCTTGACATCAGAAATACTTGGGTTGTTCCTAAACTACTGTTCTTCATACATCTGATGATGCCCTGCTTGCAGAATTTTTATGAGTGAAGTGGAGGTGTGTGTAGAGCTTTCTGATATAGAGTGTTATGAGCCATATTTATTACAAGTTTATAAGTCATTATTTACCACATATCTCTTTGTTATTTTCACTTACTTTGCCTTTGTTTGATACAAGCCATACTTTGGTATAAAGCACAAATTAGAAATTTCCATAGTATGTTTTCATTCTTAATCAGATTAAAAATATAGGAGCCAGGGAGATGGCTCAGTGGAATAAGTGCTTCCCTGGCAAGTGCAAGGGCCTGAGTTCAATCCCTAGTTCTGCCACAAAAATAATAATACTAAAATAAAATAAAAATAAAAACAAGACTATATCAATATGGTATGAATATAAATGAAAAAACCATAATTCACCCCAACTATGACAATAACCATGTGTGTCTTTACACTAATTGGTATTCACATGCCCTTCCCTGGGAATTCAAACTTGGGCAATATTATTTGTTAAAAAGAAACTTGTTTAAATATCAATTTCAAGGAGCTACTTATGCAGAAAGGTCACTGAGAAATGTGAACATGTACCATCCTGTACTTTATTTTCTCCCAAATAGCTTATTTACATATGAGCATCATAAAAATATGAATGAAGATAACTTTAGCTAAAGTTTTTTTAATGTATTTAGTACAAGGTGTACAGGGTCTCACTCTGTAGATTGGACTCATAGTGATGCTCCTGTTTTCAACCTCCCAAGTGCTGGGATTACAGCCGCACACCACCACGCCCAGTCTCAATCATTCTCTCAGAGTGCACCATGGGGAGAGCTGGCACTGCACACCAGGGCTCGAACCCCAACCACTGTGTTCTGCCTAAGTAGTCATTTTAGTACACTAAGCTATCTGGACAGCCCTTTAGCTAAAGATATTTGTTCATTAAAGCTAAACTAAAATATTAAGGAAATCTTTTTTCTAGTTTATTACCCTTTCTTCCCTTCAATTACCTTCCCATGCTTATTATTTATAAAATCTTTGTTTTAAATTTTTCTATTGATTTTCTTTTCTTGTGTGTTTTTCCTTCCTCCTTACTTCCAATCTTTTTCATCTTCTTATATGAAAATTTTCTTCCCATTTCCCAACATCTGCTATACATTTTGCTCCTTATTTACACTTTTGGTTTCTCATACAAGAGAAACAATGTAATAAACATTTGTATCCCTCATGTTTACAGTGGTATTTTATAATAGGTAAATCTTAAAAACAGCCCAAATGCACATCAACCAGTATATGGATAAAAATGACAGATATAGATAGATAGATAGATAGATAGATAGATAGATAGATAGACAGATGAGATAGGTAGATAGACAGACAGACAGACAGACAGACAGACAGACAGACAGACAGACAGACAGACAGGCAGGCAGGCAGGCAGGCAGACAGACAGGCAGGCAGGCAGGCAGGCAGGCAGACAGGCAGATAGAAAGATAGAGAGAGGGGGGTACTCCTCTGCCATAAAGAAAGATAAGCTTGAGACATTTCTAGTAAAATGGATGCACCTTGAGACCATACTCCTAAGTGAAATATGTCAGACACATGTTTAAATAAATGACTCTTTTCATATGTCCCATCAAGCATACTGAGATGAATTGATTAACTATTTATTCTAGAAATGAATTATTAACATTGATTTTCTTCTTCAAATTTTTCTTTTTTAAAAGTTTATTTATTTGGTACAGGAACTCGATACACAGCTAAAACTCATAGTATTTCTACTGTCTCAACCTCCCCAGTGCTGGGATTAAATGCATACACCACTATGCCTGGTTTCAGTGGTGTCTATGGCATGTGGTACTGGGGATCGAACCCAGGCGTCTGTGCTTGTCAGGCAGGCATTTAGACCACCAAGCTATCTCTTCAGCCCTTTCAAATTTTTCTGAATCAAATATTTCATTCTTTTTAAATTATGTGACATTTTTATGTTAGGACAAGTTTGTATATATTACTTGAAAAATATATAATAAGTAAATAGTAGCTTGGTTTCTGAAATACACAAACTAATAATGCTTACATAGTAACGATTGGAATGATGCTACTTATTATTTATTTTTAACATGACATCAAGTAATTTATCATTTTATTGTTGAAAGTACACATTTACACTGATTTTAGTGAATAAATGATACACTCTAATGATCAGAAAATTGATTTCAAAAATTGTATGTTTAATGTGCATTAATCTCATTGTCTACAACATGAAATTAAATATGTCCATCTAGTTGTATTTGAAAATATATAAGCAGTTACCTCCTCTTTGTCTTATCACTTGTATAGCACTTTGTAAAAACTGATAAGGAAACTTTGGTTACTAATCTTAGTTTTCTTTTTTATTTCAGGTTTGGCTTCCAGTGATATTTGCATCTTTAGCTTCAGCTCTCTTTCTAATTTTCATGCCAATCATTCAGTCTCCTAAAATTGAGCATATTTATCAAGTTGGATTTGTTTTATTTGTACTTCTGCATTACCAAGTTCATGTTTACCTTAATCAAGGTTCTGTTTTTTCTGATAAAATAACTTGTTATTTACAACTAGTGTTTAATGTTTCACCTTCAGAAGATAATGGGAATTGCATCTTTACAGATGAAAACTAACTATAAACAAATATTTATGGAAATAAAAGACTTGAAACTTTGAAGTGTAAATGTATGCATAGACCTCTGTAAACCCCCAAACTACATAGAGCTAATTCAAACAGTAGATAGGAGCACAAATTTCCAAATCCAAATCAATAATAAACAGATATGCTATAACTTGGATATGGAACATTCTTCAAAGTCTCAAGTGCTGAAGATTCAACCCTTGAAGATGATGCTAATTGAAGTGAGGGACAGTAGGAGTGAGACTGTGGTTGGTGGACAATGTGAGTGATGTGAAACATGCCTTTCTAGGGCACTTCTGTCTTGGCCATTTCTTCAGTATCTCTCTCTGGAATCCTCCCTGCCATGCCAAGAAACACTTCACTTCACCACATCCTCTTCAAAATGGTATTCACAGGCCTGAAGCAGGGCACATCACAGGTCTGAAAAACAACATGCAAACCCTAAGGTAAAATAATTCTCCCTCCTCTGAAGCCTCAGAAACCCTGAGGTAAAATAATTCTTTTCATCTTGCTGAAAATTTTCTTGCAATAAAAACAGACACAGAAAATTTGGGTTAAGGTCCAGGGTCATCCCTGTGAGTAGCTCCAACAATGTGGTTCATATTTTACTAACTATTCAAATTTTGCACTTTTGGCTTCATATTTTAACCTCATTTTCACCTTAGTTGTGCCTAAAATCAGCCATCACTATCCCATTGTCACAGCCTGAACATGGAACTGCCTTGAAATTTTCTGTGTCAGAATAATTAGTTTGGCACCTTTCAATTGACTTCATATAAATTCTTACTACGTGGACAAAGTGCGGACAAATTCTTTGTCAGACTAAGGCATGCATGGCTCCTTGTCCAATTATCATCAGAGTCCACATTTGCAACTGAAGCCTGATTATCCTGCTCTTCACTGGCCACATGCTGGAATCAGAGCACAAGAGAGTATTACCCAGTTTGTTTGCAGCATTCTAAGGCTACTCTGACTCATATTTCCAAGATTTGCAAATTCCTTCACATAACAGCTCCCAAAAATGACCACATGGCTAGGTATAATCACAATAATGATTTCACACTGAAATGATTTTTATAACTTTATGAATGCAATTTAGATACATATAATGATCTTATTTATTATAGTGAATTTTCACCTGTAGGTGATATATCTTGATTCCTTTTATTCCCAATCCTCTCCTTTATTCAACCCCTCTTTTCCTCCTTAAAGCCATATTTCAATTTTATGCTTCTCTTAATAGTTCTTTTCTGTTCCTTATGTCACCTCTCTAGTTCCTCTTTCTTTCTGAAAACTTTCTTCCTATTTCATAATATTGTATCTTTTTGATGGTAAATTTGTTCATATATCTAGTGCTTGTTACGATGATTCAAAAATGAGACATGGCCCAAAGTCATGATAGATCCCAGTTGCTCAGTTCATGAGCACCAGGAGGCAGAGCATAGGAAGAGTACCAGAGTGTGCACAGTGAGAGACCAGACATAGGCCCCAAAGTCATGTCCCTTTCTATCCATAAAAATACACATGCAATACAGTTTAGTGATTTCTTGGTGGAATACCAATACTGTCCACATTGAAACTCCACCCTTACCACTACAAGCACCTTGTGATGTAATGAACTTCCATAACCCAGCTTTTGGAAACATGACATTTTTGAGGAGACATTTTAGAAAAGAATCACAACAGCCATTTAAGGAATATTTCTAGTGTTCTCAGAGACAATGCTGATAAGACTCCAGACAATAAATACCATGTTCCTTAGATTACTGATGAGAAAGAAGACTGCACTGAGAATTGGTCATTCATGTTACATTCCGTCAATGAACTTGTCTCATTTTGTAGCTACCTCAAGAGTTTGGAGGAGAATTTAAAGGCCACAAACTGCTTTTGCTAGAAAAGGATATCTAGAGGCAGACACTGCATTCAGCTGGTACAATGGCTATTTTGAGACATTTGAATGAGATTTATGGGGATCATCAAAAGCAAGAAGGGAAGTGGAAAATCTTGCATTTCTGTCAGAAAAGAAGTTTGTGTGTAGCCTTTGGGGATATGGTTGCAGGACAGATTAGAACCACTAAAAATAAACCAATTAACTTACCTTGAAATGATGAGATGCATTAAAACATTTTTTGAAACCTTGAATAGCATCCACCAATCAGAGATCCACCATGTTCTTGGCTTCTCCAAAATTCTGTGATCTATACTACACCTACAGCTTCATATTCACAGCTTCACACACAGCCCTCTCAGAGACACACTGCCTGGCCTTTCACACTTTCTTCTAAAACCTGAGTGGAAGCCTTTCTGATCTCACAACTCTTGCACTCTGCATGCATCTAAAACCATTACTATGTGAATGATGCCAAGGTCTGCTACTAGCTTGAGCAGTAGCCAAACTTTATTCTTTTTTGGCTGTAGGAGTTGAGTGTATATGAACCATATCTTGAGAAGAATTTCCCTAGGTCACTGGCATTCTCAGTCATAATATTTTGGGTTCTCTTCTCAAAGCAAAGTATTTTGGCTTTGCAACTCTGAGGCTGACTGGCAATGTCAGAAGTTGTTGATTTGAGCCTTTTATAGCTCAGCATATTCATACAGCTTTACTTCTTATACTTCATTTTTATACTTTTCTGCTGGATGGTTAAGACCAAGATAAAGCAAGACCTATATAACAAGAAATGTAACTTTTGTATCTGATAAGGTCAGTCAAATCCTCTCAGGATTTATCCTGTTGCCCTGTACTGCAGTTTGCAGATCCTTTGTCAGTGTCAGTCATGTAGATGAGGCACGGTCATTGCTTGACCAATTTGCTTTCTGTGAAAGCCTGAGAGAATGTTTTCTCTCCATGTGACTCTCCTTAGGCACACTCTACATCATCAATCACTCTCCTCTGTGTCCCCATAATCTCCTTGATCAGAAAATTTGGGACACAACGGAGTTACATGATGTTACAGTACAGATTCTCCTTCATCCTGAGTCTTCACTCACCTTGAAAGGCCAGGGGCAAAATGTTGGATGTCCTTGCAGCCTTTCTTTTTCCTAATTTTCAGTCTGCACACTTAAGTTGTTAACCCTCCAGAAGAGAAGCTTATTATTATTACCCTACAATACAGGCAGTTGAGCTTAACCTCATTATTGTCTGAATATCAAACATCTTAGGCATACCATGGAACAGGTATTTTCCATCAAGTATTGATATGTTAAACTTTAAGTCCCTACAGTATATGAAGAAAAAAATTTAAAAAATTTTTAAAAATTGAAATAATTACACAGAAATTTAGAAATTTAATTTTTTAAATTTAAATTTAAATTTTTACACAGAAATTTAGAAATCTAACCATATACAGCATTGAAGAAGGACAGTCCTGTGACTTTTACTGAACTAAGCAACTGCACTGAAGATAGCAATGTGTAATGATGTGTAATGGGTAGGGTCATGCTTGGAATGCCTGTCATTCTGGTCTTCTAAATATGTACAGCTTGTTAAGACATACCAGTTACTGCCATACTGTCTCTCAAGTAAATGTTCATTTTTTTAAAAAGGGTAATAAATGGGTTCTCATTTTTGACAGAAAAGCTATCAGTGAAAAGGTGCCCTCGAACCCACAAAAGACCACACTCATGTTAGCTGGCATGAAAGGAGCAGTTTATTGACAGCAACTAGCATGTGACAGATTGCTCAGCAGAACTGAACAGCAGCAATGGCTGGGGAGGCAGGAACTCTGTAGAGCAATGAGCATGTGGGAATGGGGGAAGGCAAGTCATAAAGTGTCCTTCGATGAACCTTGGTGTTCTGGGCAGGCGGGAATGGGGAAGAGGAGTCATAAAGTATCCTTGGGTGGGCCAGGGTGTTCTGGGCACAAAGTATAGAGTCCTTGAAGCAAGCTGAAATAAAGCTATATGTGTAAGCTGCCAGACACCGACAGTCAAGGTTAAATCTTCACAGCACAGTTGTGTTTAGTGCATCTAGGAACATAGGAAGTGGTTCGGGGGAAGGGGGCCCATGGATGGTGCCTTGACAATTTTATTTTAAAAAATTCCTTTTCACAGCAAGAGAAACAACCAACAAAGTGGAGACAACACACAGTGTGGAATTCAAGATGTTCTTCAGACAAAGGACTACTACTCAGAATATATAAAGAACTCACAAAAAAAAAAAAAAAAAAAATCAGAGCCCCTAAAGTTAAGTACCCAGTCCAAAAATGGAAGCCTAAATAAATAGACACTTCTCAGATTAAAAAGTACAAACATTTAATAAACATATGAGAAAATATTCAACAGCACTGTGCAAATTAAAACAATTGTGAGATTCCAACTCACTCCTGAAACAATTAAAAATTAATTGTCTATTATCAAGAAATCAACCAACCACAAATGCTAGAGGGGATGTGAGTAAAGGAACCCTTCTTCACTTTGGTGGGAATATAGACTGATACAACCACTGTAGAAATCAGTATGGAATTCCCTCAAAAAACTGGTATAACCACTGCAGAAATCAATGTAGAAATTCTTCAAGAAACTAGGATGACAGGCCCCATTTGACCCAGGTATTTCACTTCTGTATATTTTTCCAGAAAAATTAAAAATATCATACCACAGTAATGTAAGTACACCTGTGTCTATAATGGCACAATTTGTCATAGCTAAATATTGGAAACAACCTAAATGCCTATCAACTTAAGAAAGGATAAAAAAGATGTAGTATTTTTAATATAATAGAGTATTACTACACCTTTAAAAAGAATAAACTCGAGCCATTGTAATTATGTCTCTTGGTACAAATCTATGTAGTAACACTTGAAAGTTAAATAATGACAGTATAGTAACAATGATAAATCCTTTAAAATTGTACTTTGCAGAATAACTTCCCTTCCTTTTGCACAGCACTCTAGATTCTAATTGATACCTGTAAATAATTAAGATGTCCAGCCTTCAATAATCTTAGTTTATATTCACAGAAATGAGAACAACTGGTGTCCGTCCATTGACATCAGAATGTCTACTACCCTTATTAATTCTTTAGTGCTATGTTTCAACTAACCAAAGAATGTCAAATGCTATAATACTAAACTTTCAGAAAAGTAATGTTTATCTTTAGATACAAGAACAAGTCCCAGGAAGTTGCAGTAGATTATGTTCCAACGAGGGATAACACAACAATGGTGAGAGGACTTCTTTGGATGAATACAACCTGCCTCTTGCCCATGAACAACTTTCCTTCCTCATGCAAGGGCTATCCCATACCTGCATTCACTAAAAAGCATTCCTTCAAATTCTCAATGACAGTGTTTTAATAAATCTGATATTTAATATTGTTCGGATTAGGACATTTAATATTGTCCTGATTTTTGTCGCTAGAGGATCAAAAAGATGGACTTAGGTCCACTACCAGCATTCTAGCTTCAAAGGACACTTCGCCCTGCCAAAGCTCTGCAATGCAGTTCAAATTAGGAGTGAATAACTAATCTGTTCGCCAACATCTATGATTTTAAAACAATAATAAGTTACATGTGAAATATTTTAAGTCTGGTGGGGGGGACATAAAATCATGAAAAAAATCACATGTTAATCATTTTTAAAGCCAAGTTAAGTTAAATAATAATAAAGTGTTGCAAGGATGAAATGAGTTAATATAGATACAGTATCACCACTTTTGGAGGCTCACTAAAATGAAGAGGAATTTATAAAAGAAACCAATGCAAAGCCTCAAGTTTGTTTTTTCAAATCCTGAAAAATAAAAAATAAAAAATAACTGAAATCATTCAATTCTAAAGGACAATAGGATTCTTCCATGGATACATCTTATTTAGTGCCACCATGATAGGGACAGGAATATGTGTAACTCCTAAGAGGGGACTAAAATACTCCTCACTGAACATTCTTCTCTCCCTGTTTGGGCCCTTTGTGGCATACTGAGCATGATCAGTGCTCTCTCTCTTGCAGAGATCGGGACCATTTTCCCTCAAAGTACAGCATCTATTTCCTTTAAAGATATTTTGGCACCTCTGTTGCTTTCCTTAACTTTTGGATCAAAGTTTTTTGCTTATTTCACAAGACTGGCAACACAAACTTGATGGTAGTGAGCTGTCTAACTCAGCTTTTTTATGATGGGCGCTCAACTCCAGAGCTGCCAAAGAAATGCTTAGCTTTGGCCAATTTGTGCACATTAGCACTTCTAAATATACAAAGGATGAAAACAGTGTCCTGGTTTCAAACTATCAATACTTGGTAAAGATGGCTCTTCTCTGTTTTATTTCTGTAGCTGTGATTGTGTTGTTAGCAACTGTGAAAAAAGAGAACATGTTCAGGTTTAAAATGCTTTGGATGCTTGATGTCCTGAAGCCTCAGAAACTGCAGAAGCCATTCTGGAAGGATGTTTTTCCTATGTGGGATTTGCACTTCCAATCAACATAATAGGTAAACCCAATTCTAAAAATACATAAGTTGCATAAGGCTTTACCCAAAAAAGATAGGGATGGTTAATTCTGATTCATTTGCTTTCTGAGGTAAAATTTAAATGGTTCTTTATTATATGGTCATCATGAAATGACCATAAATAGTCATTCACATAGAATATGTAGAATTAATTGTTTTGAAGTTTAGACCCACATATGAAACTTTAGAATTTTTTTAATTAAATTACTGTAG
>NW_004524741.1:4289236-4291135 GCF_000260255.1 Octodon degus
CATAAATTCAACAAAACATTCCAACATAGTCCAGTGGTCCATACTAGTAGTGGGTTTTCCATAGGACTAGCAATGTCAGAAGTTGTTGACTTGAGCCTTTTACAGCTCAGCAATTTAATATGGCTTTACTTTTTATATTTCATTTTTATACTTTTCTGCTGGATGGTTAAGACCAAGATAAAGCAAGACCTCTATAACAAGAAATGTAACTTTTATATCTGATAAGGTCAGTCAAATCCCCTTAGGATGTATCCTGAAACCCTGAAACGCAGTTTGTAGATCCTTTGTCAATGTCAGCCATGTGGATGAGTCACAGCCAAAAAGATAGGTCAAGCAAAGAAGTAGCAGAACTGAACCACAGCTTGGAACAAATGGACTTAGTGGACATACACAGAGTGTTCCACCCAACCACAGCTGAATACACATTTTTTTTCAGCTACATACGGAACATTTCCTAAAATAGACCACGTACTAGTCCATACATCATGCTTAAGTTTATGCAAGAAAACAGAAATTATCCCGTGCATATTATCTGACCACAGTGCTATGAAACTGGAAATAAATGACAAAAGAAACCAGAAAAACCCCATAAATACATGGAAATTAAACAACACTCCACTTTACTATTATCACAAAATCTAGACCCCTCTTCAGAACTAACCACAGTCCATGGTTGATGTGTATTTTCTTTCTTCATAAATTTACTTTGAGAAAAATACATGGCCTAGTATTTTACACACATATATATGATAGCAGTAGTATAATGCAACTTGCTAATTTTTGACTTCACAGTATCTTGGAAGTATTTCCTATGTTAGTATGCAGTTGTCTAGCACATGTTTTTACCTGTTGCATTGCACTGTACTACGAATTGAAATGCTTTCTGAGTTTCCCCAATTACAAAAACTGGAACAATGAATATGACCCTGTTGGAATACATTATAGTTCAGCTGCACCACTGTGTCATCCACTGAAATTATGTTTGCAATAAAAGTTGGTAATAGTGTGCAAAATTGTAGAATAAATAAAAGATTAAGTATAAAACAACATAATATATCCCATTGAAAAAATATTATATAATAATATATTAGCAAAGACATTAAATATTGAACTTTGAAACAATAACTTTGGAAAACTTGTACCTAAAAACTTTCTCCCCTAGTATAACATGCTTATAGATTTTATGCTTGAATTTCTATACTATTTTTTGAAAACTGCTAATGACGATTTCTTGAAAGATGGTCCAGGTCAATGAGACAGTTTGACCACTTTTATGGATTACGAAAAATGGGTATCTGATCTATTTTTAAAAAAATTTCATATCCTTTTTTTAAATGAGAAATATGTTGAAATTTCTTAGAAAACAATTTTAATGACATGTAATTTTTTCAAATAATAAACCTTTTAGTTACCTAACACAAATGAATTTTTAGAAAATGTAATGTTTGTACAATGGTACGGTGTATGGCTAGTTTTAATTTAAATGTCACCCAGAGACCCAAAGCTTGGTTCCTAATTTCTTTAATCATATTTCCCATTGCTATTACAAAATATCAGACATACAGTTTGTAAGAGGAGATAGCATCATGGAGTTTGTATATGGTAGACCAAAGCCACTCAGTTTATGGCAGTTGGGAATCAGATGATGAAAACAACATAAGATAGAAAGGGGTCAGTGAACAGACAGAGTATCAAGATTATGTCTCTCTGACTCATCCAAACAACCAGAGTATGTTTCCAAATCTCTAGGTATCTCCTATATTGAGCCAATGAAGTTGCTAATGACACAAATATCACATCATCCTATAGCACTGTGGGCAGGAGGTGGAATTTAATAGGTGTGGACTAGTGGAAAAGTGTTAGATCAGAGGGCATCACCTCAAAGTTTAGTTTAGGGAT
>NW_004524741.1:4292270-4292884 GCF_000260255.1 Octodon degus
TTTGCTTGGGGCTAGGCAGAACAGGCTTTTCTTGATCTGGTGGATTGTGTTGAGAAATCTGCCATGATCCACTGGGCTCTCCATTATAAGTGATCTGTTTCTTCTAACAGTTTTGAACATTCTGTTCTTTTGCTGAATTTCTTGAATCTTGAATATTATGTGTCTAAGTATAGAGTCATTTTGATGATAGCTAATTGAGTTCTATATGCCTCATTAATCTGTATATAAGATTCTTTTCCCATGCTTCAGAAATTTTCTGCTACTACTTCTGCAAATAGTCTTTTTATGTTATTTGTGCTGCTGTTTTGTTGACACCTATTAACCTTATACTGTTTATTTTTTGCATCAATTTGTAGTTCACAAATTATTATTTCCTGGTTCCTTATTAATTTCAAGGGAACTTTCCTTTCTTGTTCACTAGCTACAATGCTGTCTTCAACGTCTGAAAGTCTGTCTTCATGCTATTTAATTTTGTTCTTCCAGAGCTAATATTTTTTATGTATATGCTGTAATGATTTCTTTACAATTAGTTTGGACAATTTCATTTTTGTGCATGTTGGTATGATTTATTCAAATTTCTTGTGCAAAAAATTCACTTTTCTTGGAAATGTGCT
>NW_004524741.1:4293662-4299529 GCF_000260255.1 Octodon degus
GTTTTCTGCACTTGTTTTGGGTGGGCTGGAGGTCTGAGGTTGCCTTTTGCTCCTTCCTTTTGACAGTGTTGAAGCGCCTAATATTCAGCCAGACTCAGTTGAGTGGGAGAGTGGTGGCACAAGGATCATAAGGTTCCCAAGAGAATGGAGGTAAGGGATAGGACTGTGAATGGTGGGGGAGGGGAGGCATCCAAAGCTCAGCAAGGATTCTGTACAGCTTGTGGGCACAGGTGGGAGTCATCAGGTCCCCATAGCTGTCCAGTGTTCACCAACATTCTACAGCAGTGGGATAGGCCACTGCAGTTCTGCCAAGCATTCATGTTTGTCTTTATCCTTCCATTTGTCAATGGGCACCTACACTGTTTCATTAGCTTAGCTATTGTGAATTGGATTTCTATAAACATGAGCATGTACATAGCAATTAAATATTGTTTTTAATACTTTTGTGAATGTTCACAGAATGAGAAAAAGTGATGAAATATTATTTTTAAAATTTAAGTATACTGGGACATTTACAATACATAAAGATCATATTTATCATAGGGAATACGTACTTATATATATTTTGATCCCTCTTTTTTTGCAATCTTCTCCCTTCACTTTAACCATTTTTTCCTCCCTAATTACAAAGTTGTGCTTCCATTTTATCCTTTTTATCATTTTTTTCCTTCTCCATTCCTTCCTTTCTGCCGCCCCATCTCTACTTCCTTTTTCCTTTTGAACAATTGCTTCCTATTTCACAATATCTATTGTACATTTTGGTCCTTACTTACTCTTTCAGTATCTTGCACCAGAGGGGCAATGAAATGATTATGCATATGTGCTGAATTTTACTTAAGAGTATGGACCCATGTCGATCACCATGCAATAAACTAAAATCAAAATGTATGAGATGTAAGTCCTAGATGTAAGCCCTTTGGCTGAGGGAAAACTAGCTAACATTGTTTTCCATGCTGTTAGTTGTTTTTGTACTCTGTCAGTGATTTCTTTGGCTTTGCAAAACATTTTTATTGTGCATTTAGGAAAGGGTCTACAGGGTACTCAGGGTCTCACTACTAGATCAGAGACCAAAGCCAGGCCCACCTGGACCAATTTGAACTTGACAGATACGGACCCAGTAAGTGGAGACACTCTGCTAGACACAGATCTATAAAAGCATCCTCTCTCTTCCTCTCTTGATTGAGAGAGGGGACAACCGGTAACCAGTGAGAACTAGTCTGCCAGGAAGAACCCATGTACATCAAGGGGAGGTGATCAGACAGAATTTAGGGGAATTAATTTAGATTTAATTTAAATTTAATATCTGCTTAACTATACAGTCATAATGTTTACTCTTACGGTCTAAAATACAAACCCACTAGTTACAAAAGTTTGTCAATTACTAAATCTCGCAACACATTATTAGTGTTCTAATTGTAGTTCTGTAAATGCTTTAACCACATAAGCTGTCTTGGGTAACAATATCAGTAGGTACTGCGGTAATAACTGCACAAAAGCACTACACCAGAGGTCAAAGGACAATGCTATATAACATGACAAATAAAAGGAGCAAAATACCTTCTCAGGCCCAAGCCCACCCAGAACAAATGCAGGAGACATTAGCATAGAAGAAATTGGAAGTCACACACCTGAAATCTCTGAAATAACAGCATTGGAGGAAAAGAAACAACTACAGAAAGCTCTATAAAAATCAAATCACAATAATCTCTGAAGTAAAAAAAAAAAGAAATGATAACCATAAAGAATTACTAAGTGCTTCTAAAGAATACACTGATAAAAACATAGAAGAGAATAGAAAAATGATGGAATCCTTGAATAAGCAATATAGGAAAGAAACAATGCATGGAGCAGATTCCAAGTGCTATACAGGAAATTAAAACCTCAGTCACAAGCTGGCAAAAATGTTTGAATGAAAGTGAAAATAGACTTTGAGACTGAAGACACCATTGCAGCAAGTGAAAAGGTAAGAAAAGATCTCTTAAAAACAACTAAGATGCAGGGAAAACATAATTCAACATCTGCAAGATGATGCAAAGAAGAACAATGTAAGACTAATAGGCATCAATGAGAAAGAAGGGGTCAGTACAAATAATATAAAAAGAACATATGCAAAAGTAATAGCAGAAAACTTCCCAAATATGAGGAAACAATATGACATTCAGGTAACCGAAGCAAATAAAACTCCAAATAACATCAACCCAAGTAAAACCATTATTATATTTTCTCTGTAGGTGACTCTCCTTAGGCACACTCTACATCATCGATCACTTTCCTCTTTGGCCCCATAATCACCTTAATCAGAATATCTGACACCACTGGGTTACAGGATGTCACAGCAGAGGTTCACTTATGTCCTGAGTCCTCACTGACCTTGAAGGGCTAGGGCCAAAATATTTGGTATCTTTTTAACCCATCTATCTGTCTTTTAGTCTGCAAATTTTAGTTGTTAAATATCCAGAAGATAAGTTTAATGATATTATCCTGTAACAGAGAAAGTTAAGACTTACATTACTATCTGTCTGAGTAGCACATACCTTAGACATAAAATGCAGTTATTTTCCAACAAATATAGATATCCTAAAATATCCTGAATCCCTACAGTATGTTAATAAACAATTTCACATTTTTTACATAGAAATTTAGAAATCAAACTATATACAACATTGTAGCAGAACAATCCTATGACATTTTGTTCTACTTGTCTCTCATTTACTTTTATTATTTTTCTTTTTACAGACATTTACTTTAAAGAGAGTATAACAATAGTTGATGTGACATTAGAAACAGTGTGCATTTAGAAGACCAAAATGACAGGTATTTTAAGCATGGATTTAGTATTACACATTGTTGTCTGCAAAGTAGTTGCTTAGTTCACAGATATCAGCATATAGACTTAGTCAGGGTGAGAATTCTACCCATCAACTGCTATTTTCAAAAACCTGATGGAAATTCTTAGAACAATTGCCTTAACCATCTTGTTTACAAAAATGTATGGTTTTGCTCCTACCATACTTACTTTTATCCTGTCTCTCTCTTCGTTGTTTAATCCTTAAATTCTCTTTTTCCATTTAACTGTGTTATACCTTTCAATTTTTATTTCTTCTTTTGAGTTCTTACACTCAAAATACAATATGATATTTATACATGTGGGTCTAGTTTACTTCAGTTATGAGTATAACTTCAAGTTGCATCCACTTTCCTATGAAGTCTTCAAGATTATTTTTCTTTATGGCTGAGTAATACTCCTTTGTATAAAAATATCACATATTTTTCATCCATTCCTCAGATGACAGGCATTTTGGTTATTTCCAAAATTTGGCTATCACAAATTGTGCTGTTATAAACAAAGGCATACATATATCACTATGATATGATATTTTCAGTTGTTTGGGGAAAATTTCCAGTAGGGGGATAGCTGGATTGAATGGGATTTCCATTCCTACTTTTTTGAGAAGTCTCCACACTGATTTCCATAATGGTTGCAGTAGGCTACATTCCCCTCAGCAATGGAGAAGGGCTTCTTTTTCTGCACAGCCTCTCCAACATTTGTTGTTGGACTAGTGATCTAAATTTTTCAAAACTTAACTAATTATAAAATTTTCTTTCAAACTTTACCTTTCAGAAATTAAAAAAGTATATACAATATCAAATTTTCACAATTAGTTTTGTTTGTATTTGGCTTATCTCTGAAGGACTGCTTCAATTTCTTTTTCAATATTTGACTCTAGTATGAAGTCAAATATATACTCACATGCCCCCTACTGTTTAAAACATATACATCTTAGAACTGCTACTGTGGGGTAATCAGGTCCACAACCTCCCAAATGAGTGAATTGCAAAGGCTTACATAAAAGAAAAAGTGGGGGCTGGAGAGATGGCTCAGTGGTCTAAAGCACCTACTTAGAACAAGCTTAGCAAAGCATCAGGGACCGCGGTTCAATCCCCCAGCACCACATGCCAGCCAGCTCCGCCCCCTGGTGGGCTGAGCTGGCCACACACACACCACACTCTCTCTCTCTCTCTCTCTCTCTCTCTCTCTCTCTCTCTCTCAAAAATAAATAAAGAAAAAAAAAAGAAAAAGTGGCATGATTGTAGGGCTTCAAAAGCATCAAAACCCTCTGGCAGAATTTGAGATTCCCCGGGGGATTAGACAAAAGAAATTCTCTGGGCAGTGCATATTTATTTGGCATTCAAACAAAGGAAGGGGTTACAGTGGAAAGCATAGGAAACTGAGCAGGAGCTTGGGACTCAGTTCAAGGACTTCTCCAAATAAAAAATTATATTAATTTAGGTGAACTGCCTTATCTCCAGATCGACCTTCATTGCAGGAAAAGCGCATGCAGCTACAGTCTTTATCTAATTAATGGGATTAGAGCCAGGTGTCCTAAACTATGTCTTGTCTTTTGAGGTGTCAGGGCATTACAGGCCAATACAGGGCTCATCTAGGCCCAGAGATGCATAGAAGTTCTCTTACTATGAGTCCGTTGCCCATCTCCAGACAAGGGGCCTGGGCTTGAGACAGATTTACAAGTAAACATAAAAAGTCAATTGGTTAATTTTAATTTCTTCTCAGAGCCACTTCATAATGGTCTCTGCCACACTCCCTACCAAATACAAGTGCATTTTATTAATTAAAAAATAATATACTTATTAATCGCTGGTCCATATTTTTCACAGTTCTATCATTAAAACTTCACTCTGCTTACAGACAACTCTCTTTAGGTTTTAGAAACCATTATAGGTAATATATTCAAAGATATGTTCACACTTTAATTTCTGAAAACCAATTATTTTATATAACAAATAGCCTATGCAGATGTGATTGAGGACTTCAAGAAAGAAATTTTAATGCACTGTCTGGGTAAGAACCACATCCAGTCACAGTTCTATTTGTAAGAGAACCAGGGAGATATTGTGCACACAGAAGAAGTGAAGGCAATATGGACATAAAGGCAAATGTTGCACTGATGTGTTCACAAGACACACAGTGCTGACAGCCAATGCAGCCTGGAAATGCACAGACCTAATTCTCTCCTGCAGTATTCTGGAGAAACCATGGTCCTACTAAGCAGTGCACTTTGTTTTGTATTTCTGATAGGACAGAAATAAAACCTGTGTTCTTATCAATTACCAAATTTGTGATAACTTGCCAGAGCAATGCTAGAAAACTAATCCATAAATTATTATTTGCCAACATTACTCATGAAATTCAATGACTGTACAAGAAATATTATAGAATGTAGAGTTCAAAATTTAGTACCATTTTTGGAACACAGTTTTATTCCATTTTTATGACTATAACTCAAAATCTTATAAAGCAGTCCATTTACAAGATAAATTTGCAGTTCAGAATTCAAGATTGAGTGGTCTTATTGTTTTAGCCTCTGGATACATGACAGGATGGTAGAAAAGCAGAAAAAGAAACAGTTGTGTGCATAAGGGGAAAGAATGAGGATTGCTTTATAATAAAATGTTCTCTTTTTTTGACTTTTTATTTTATTTTATTTTATTTGGGTTTTTTTCCTTGAATTTTTTATTGGTACATTTTATATATACATAGTGATAGCATTCATCATAAGGGAATTGTACCTTGTTTCAAACAATAGTTTCAAGCATTTATATTTAAAGATTAAAAATTTCTGAATTTAGTTCAACTTATAATACCACATTTCCAAGAAAAACGAGCCTTTTGCAAAGACATTTAAATAAAATCAGACCAAGATGCACAAAAATGAAATTGTCCAAAACTTCTTGTAAAGAAAAAGAATCATTAAAGCATATACATAAAAATATTAGCTATGGAAGAACAAAATTAAATAGCATCTTATTCCACATAAAGAAAAAAAAGGACCAAGGGTGTAAGAAAC
>NW_004524741.1:4301474-4302112 GCF_000260255.1 Octodon degus
TACTGATGTTGGGAATGTAGACTGGGACAACTGTTATGGAAATCAGTATGGAGACTTATTAGAAAAGTTGGATTGGAAATCACATTTCAACCACCATAAGTGAAATAAACCAGACACACATGTGTAAATATTGTATAGTTTCCCTAGTATAAGAACTTAAAAGATGAAATACAAATAGAAAGGCATAATACAAGTAAAAGGGAAGAAGGATCTCGAGGACTAACTAATCAAGAGAGGGAAAGAAGAACTAGGAAACGTAACAATGTCAAGCCATACAGTTATATGTAGAAGATGGGCAAGGCAATGATCCTGAGAAATTCCAGAAGATTTTTTTAATCTAACAGTTAATTATAAAGATTCTCACCCTGACCAACTATATATACTGCTACCTGTGAACTAAACAACTGCACTGCAGATGGTAATCTACAATAGTAGTTTCATGCTTGGAGTGCCTGTCATTCTGGTCTTCTGAATACGGACTGCTTGTCATGACATGCCAGTTGCTGCTATGAAGTCTCTTGGGTAGATGGTTGTTCAAAAAGAATGGGGTGGTGAGTGAAAGCAAAAAACAGGAAAAGGAATATTGTGGAACTGTTCTGCTTTAAGGTTGTATATGGTGAGATTTTTGGACTTATGTG
>NW_004524741.1:4302212-4307087 GCF_000260255.1 Octodon degus
TACTTCTTTGATTACAGTTATCACTAAATTTTTTAGTTCAGAAATTGTGATCTGATTTCTTCTATACCTTTCTGCAGTTGTTTCTTTACTGCCAATGCTATTATTTCAGAGATATCTGGCATGTGATTTCCAGTCTCCTCAGTGCTAGAGTCTCCTGCAGCTGTACTGGGTGGACTCGGGGCCTGAGACTGCATTTTGTTCCTTCTCTTTGTCATTTTGTATACTACTGTTTTCTAACCTTTGGTGTAGAGCTTAGATAGAGTTATTACCTTAGCACCAGGTCCGGATCTATGAAGTTCAGATTCCTCCAGGCGGGTGTTGTTTGGATCTGGTTGCTGAGCTCCACTTCTTTCTGCTGCGGCCATTAGAGTTGAACCCTTTGTGTCTCTCTGGCAAGATGTTCTGCTCCTGAATCAGCGGGTGGGTCTTGCCTCTAGCCTCTTTGCAAGGAGTTCTGCTGAAGGGTTCCTCGCTGGGCCTGCACTCTGGGTCGAATGAAGATCCGCGGGCCCTGGGTGGTCTCACTCATTCGCCAGGACTGGGCTCTGGGTCTATTCAGTATCTGCGGGCCCTCAGCCATCTCACTCACTCTCTGGGCCTGCGCTCTGGTCTGTTCAGGATCCCGTGGGCCCCGGGCAGTCTCACTCACTTGCCAGGCCTGTGCTCTGGGTCTGTTCAGGACCCAGCGGGCCCCAGGTCGTCTCATTCTCTCGCCAGACCTGCACTCTAGGTCTATTCAAAATGTTCTTATAAAAAGTAAAAACTAATCCTTTCCCAGAGTATTACCTTTCATGACCCAATCTATTTGTGCAAGGACCATATCTTAATGATTGCAATATATCTCCTAATATACTAAAGGCCAAGCTTCTAGCACATACACACAGTGGACAAAATCAAAGCACATTCTATTTATGACCTATGGTTAATATACACAGATGTGTGAAAATCTCAACAGGCTGGGGAGATAGTATAGCAGCATAAATGCTTGCCTGGAAAGTACAAGGTCCTTAATTCAATGCCCAGTACAAAAGAAGAAGAAGAGGAAGAGGGAGGAGAAGTTCTCAAAATTTCTCACTACCAGAAAAAAAAAAAATGCAAACAGATGAAATAACATATTTTCACCACTACTCCTGCCTAAAATAATGTCAATACCTATTATGTTAATAACACAAATATCAATGCCTGTTATAGAACTTTCAAGATGGACTTTAAATTTCTCACTTGATGTAATTCATGCTCCAAAATGGATCTATCCCACACTGTCATCTATAGTCTTAATATAACATATATCTATAATGAAGAGTGACTCCCATGGGTATGTTATCCATAACATCACTGTGTAAGTCTTGTCCCATTTGAATGCATTCTATAGTTGATGCCAAGGGCCTTGCTACAAGAACAGTTATGTAGTCTTAGACAATTACAAATTTGAAGAAAAAACAACTTCCCAACCATCTGTGCAAGCAAGGTTAGAACATTCAATTCTGTAAGGCTTCATATAATTACAGCAAACCCAAGATCTGACAGCAATGTCAGAGATATTGAGTTGGAACTATATAATGAAGACACTTCTTGAATTTCTAAAAACAAAATAGATTTTTGAAAACACTTATTTTTTGCTGGTAAGGTTTAGGTGGCTTGAGAAAACCTAATGCAGTGTCTTGGTTACTTTTCTAATTGCTGAGACAAAATATCTGATGCCCAATATTAAGGAAAGAAAGGTTTATTTTGTTAACAGTTTGTGGAGGTTTCAGTCCATAAGCAGGGCAGAATGTTTCAGGGAAAAAAGAATAGGCAGAAATGTTAAACACACAGGCATAGGTAGAGGCATCATGAACAAAACCCACACTGAATGGAACATACTACAAAAAATCAACAAAGGGATCTCACTTTATTAAAAAAGCTTTTGTATGATAAAGAAAATTATCAACAGATTGAAAAGACAATCTATAGAATAAGAAAAAATTACAGCCAATTATACCCCAGACAAAGGCCTCACTTCTAGAACTGTGAAGATATAAGCCAAGAGCTTGCTGTTCCAGAGAAGCAAGGAACAAAAGAACAGGAAACAAATGTTGTCACCTGTGATGTCAGAAGCTGGGATACAGGGCTGTGGCAAGCCACAGATACCAGTGCAACCTTGAGGCAACCCTGCCTATTCCTTGAACCGGCACTTGGAACATCAGTGATTAGTCCTGTGTAAACTTAGAGTTTGAAAAATGCTAGAAGACAAGACAGATAAGTAGCTGTTTTCACAAAAGTTAATCATGCCCATTCTTTAGCATCTTAATAAATATGATAAGTTTGGGTTGATGGAGATAGCTCAGCGATCTAAGCACCTGTCTAAGCAAGAGCTAGGACCCCGGTTCAATTCCCAGTACCACATGCTATGCCAGCCACACCAGAGCACACCAAGCCAGGCACCAAGGTTGGGCATGAGGGTGGATGCCAGAGCTGCAGAGGCTGAAACAGGAGAATCACTATGAGACTGAGCTGCACAGGGAGACCTTGTACCAAATACATAAAATTAAATAAATGAATAAATAAATTTCTGTGTCTCAGGATTCACAGCCAGAAAATGTTCCTAAGAGTCCCATGCAGCTATGTGAATCCAGTCTTCTCATCATTCTTTCTGATTCCACCCGAAACAACACAAGTGACACACAATGTTGAAACACAATATAGAACAAACTTATAAAGAATTGAAAACAATCAGGTCCCCCCAAATTCAAAGGTCCAATCCAAATATGAGCACCTGAGATAAATACACACTTCCTAGTTGCAGAAATACAAATAGCAAATAAACTCATTTTTAAAATGTTCAGTATTGTTGATCTTTCAAGGGGTATAAACTGAAACAATACTGAGCTTCCATCTCACCACAGAAAGAATAGCTGTTATCAAGAAGTAAATCAATAACAAATGCTGTAGGGGCTATGCAGAAAAAGGAACCCCTTTCTACTGTTGGTGGGAATGATAGGAGCACTGCCTATCAAGTGACACTCGGAATTACAACTAAGCTGACTACATGTCCATAGGGTGTGTTGGTGTTTGTCAAGCTAGTTGAGCACTGTCTCAAGGACATCAGGTCTTTGTAGGATTTCTTGATCAATATTAGGATGAATCAGTAATTCTAGAGTAACATTTTGAAAATAGCCATTCATGTTTAGTTTGGAATGAGTGAGTCCAAGCTAACAATGCAGCCACCACGGTACCCAAAGAGAGCCTGTGGGTGACAAAATAGATGCATATCCATTACCTCGAGGGAGAAATTTTATAGGGTCCATCCACTATAGGATAGATAAGGGCTGTCAGTAATAAACTAGCAGCCTTGGTCAATATTTTATGAGATTAAAATGTTTCTCTACCACATTGAAAACTTCAGAATCACAATTTTTATAATTTAAATAGTGCTTTAGATATTTGTTTTTGTGGGGCAAGTTTCTCTATCATCTCTCTATTTTTTTGTTTTAATAATGGGATCTTGAGCACCCCACTGGCTCATTCTAATCCTTCTTGATCTATAGGATTAAGAGGTATACTTGTGACACTGTTAATATGCCAGAGTTAAAAAAAAGTCCAAAGATAATTGTAAAGATTATCATTACTATCTATTAGTTAGCTAGCTAGCTATGAATCTATCTCCAGAATAGGCATCTATATAGAGAAATATATATTAAGTATAACAGAAATGTTATGAGGAATTAGTCCATTTGTCAAATTTCATTACTTTATAAAGGTTCCTTAATCTGGCATGAAAGAGAAGGGGATAAGAGTAAAGAAATTCTTTATTGTCCACAGTGGGAGGGTTATGGAAGATATTATAAGCCTCTCAGGAAGGAAGAAAACTAGCAAAACATTTATTGGACCAGGCTGGGGGTGGACTTTGCATGGGCAGCACAGTGTTAAATAGGCATTGATAGGGGAGGACTGGCAATGAAAATCAAAAGAAGTTCCCAATTAACACAGGGAAAGAAGACAGAAATCAGTCTAAGAGTAGCTCATCATTGTTGGTTTTGGGATCCCAGCACCATGCAGACTTACCACAATGATGACCCAGCAGACCACTACATATGCACAGACCCATCATTTATCTTTTAAAAGAAAAATAAAACATGTGCCATAGGTTTGCCAGCAGTGAACCACATAGTCTCAAAATGGCTTACTGTACTGAAAAATATATAAATGCATTTTTTTCTGTTATATAACTATAGACTTTGGTCCTATGGTCTAAACTACAAAGCCAATAGTTACCAAAGTTTGTCTATTTCTAAATTTTGCTTGATGCTATTAATAGGGCTAATTGTACTACTGTTACTAGCACATGTCTGTTTTAACCACTTGTTCTCCCAGGGTAACAATATTGGGATGCACTAGGATAAACAGCCCTAAACCTAAAGATGGAGGATAGTGCCAAAAGGAAACCAATATCCCACTGTCAATTAATTAGGAAGATGAGCTCTTGAGAATAGACACAAACCAAGAATGTCTGACACATAGAAGATATCCCTCAAAAATAGACTCTTCCTAAAAAGACCTTGATAGTACTGAGATAGCTACCTACTATAAACACTTCACAAAAATCAAAATAAAGAGTTCTTTCTAAAATAGGAAATGATAAAACAAAGGAGCAAAACACAATCTCAGGACCCCAGCCCACACCGAACTAGTCCAGGAGACACCATTATATAAGAAGTTGGAAGTCGGGACTGGTGAGATGGCTCAGTGGTCTAAAGCACCTACTTAGAACAAGCTTAGCAAAGCACAAAGCACAGGGACCGCGATTCAATCCCCCCAGCACCACATGCCAGCCAGCCCTGCTGCCCCCAGGTGGGCTGAGCTGGCCACACACACACATAAATAAAATAAATTAAT
>NW_004524741.1:4315116-4319567 GCF_000260255.1 Octodon degus
TTTACCTTGGTCTTAACCATCCAGCAGAAAAGTATAAAAATGAAATATAAGAAGTAAAGCCATGCTGTTATGTTGAGCTGTAGGGGACTCAGATCAACAATATATGACATTGCCAGTGAAGCAGAAGGCCCAATACTATTATGAACTACTGGACTCTTTTAGAATATTTTGCGGAGTTAATACACCTATAATATTCAAATAACTGAACTTAACAAAAAACGGGTATACAGATGAATGTCCATTTTGTATCTGTGTATTCAAAGTGGTTAGGAAGTTATATACTTACATTCTCTCTTTTTTTTTTAATATTTTAAATATTTTATTTATTTGTGTGTGTGTGTGTATGTGTGGCCAGCTCAGCCCACCAGGGGGTGGGCTGGCTGGCATGTGGTGTTGGGGATTGAACCGCGGTCCCCGTGCTTTGCTAAGCTTGTTCTAAGTAGGTGCTTTAGACCACTGAGCCATCTCACCATCCCCTACATTCTCTTAATGAATAGTGTGATTTGTTCTAATGGTGTTTGTGGATAGGATATCAAGCCCGCATCTTGTACAGCAATTAACCAATGGGAGCAATGTACGCAATGTGTTAATTATTGAAACTGTCCTACCAATTTGATTTGAAACTATCCCATTGCTGTTTATCAATAAAATTATGGAAAGAAAGAAGGTCACTACATACTTGTTAAGTAAAAACTTCAAGGGGAAGAGGTAACTATCATAAATATGCATGCACCAAATATGGGAGCACCCAACTATATAAGACAAACTTTAATAGACACGAAAAGTGAAATAAACACCAAATGGCAAATAATTAAGCACAGGAAAAAGAAGGGAACCATCTACAGTAAAATAACATCACAAAAACATGGCATTATATTTCATTTATAATTATCCATGTAAAATGGACTGAATTCACCAACTAAAAGAAGTAGAACTGGCAGAGTGGTCAAGAAACAAAATTCAATAGTATGGTGTATACAAGAAACACACTTACTTGGGCAGAGTGCAGCTGCCAGGGTTCGATCCCTGGTGTGCCATGCCGGCCCTACTCCCAGGGCATGCTGAAACAGTGATTGAGACTTGGCATGGCGGCACACCTATACTCCCAGGGCTTTGGAGGCTGAAAACAGGACAGTCACTATGAGTCTGATCTACGTAGTGAGACCCTGTAGACCCTGTAGACTCTGTCCTACATACATTAAAAAAGAAAAAGAAAAAGAAAAAGAAAAAAAAACACATTTAACCCAAAAGGAAATGAATAGGCTGAAAGTCAAAGGATGGAAAAAAGGTCATAGGTCACTTAAAGGAAATAAAAAGGTATTGAGGAAGGATGGAGCACCACACTTCCTTGGAGGAGCTCCAGTCTTCACAGGCATCTTAGATATCTTCTCCTGGCTTCTAGTGCAGACTCTTCAGCAACGGCCTTGGATCCTTCAGCCTTCTGGTATAGACTCATCAGCCTTCCATCTCTCTCCTGATACAGCATTTCATCACAGACCCATCAGACTCTTGATATGGACTTGCACAGAACATTGCAGTGAGCTCCAGATTTTGGAGGGAATCTTTCAGTCTCAAGTGTGTAGATGATGTCTGCATGCATCTTACCCAATTCTTTAGCTGACCTACGTGATCTAATATTGTAATTTCATATACATTTGTACATCTTGTGTTATATCACTTCCTGTAGTAAAACCCTGATACAATCATGAACTCAGAGAAAAGCAGGGGTAGCTATTCTGCTTGCAGACAATGTGAACTTGAAGGAAGAATAATCAAACTAGTAAAAAGAAGGTCACTACATACTTGTTAAGTAAAAAATTCAAGGAGAAGAGATAACTATCATAAATATGCATGCACCAAATATGGGAGCACACCACTATATAAGACAAACTTTAATAGACACAAAAAGTCAAATAAACAATAACACAGTTTTAATGTGGTATCTTAACAACACATTATCTCAAAGAGATAGATCAACTAGACAAAAAATTAGCAAAGACATAGCACAACTAAACCAATCCTTTGAAGAAATGGGCTTAGGAAGCATTTACATTTACATTTACAGCACTCTACCCAACAACATCTAATATACATTCTCTGAGCTACATATAGGATGTTCTCATAGACAACATACTAGTCCATAGAACATGCTTAAGTGAATGCAAAGGAAAGGAAATACCACGTAATTATCTGATCATAAGACAATGATACTAGAAAATGAGAAAAGAAATTGTAAAACCATCATAAACACAAGTAAATTAATTAACACCCTCTTGAACAAATGGGTCACGGATGAAATTAAAGAAGAAATTAAACAATATCTACAATTTAATGAAAACTGAAATACAACTTCTTAAAATTTGAAGGGTGCAATGAAAGCAGTTCTCAGTGGGAAATTTATAGCAGTAAACTCTCACATTAGTATTAGTAAAACAGAATAAGGACATATAAATACCCTATTGCTGCACCTAGCTTCTAGAAAAAGAAGAGCAAATCAAGCCCAAAGTCCAAAGAAAGAAAAAAAAAATATGTCTTTGCCCCTGTCATTTTTCCCAGCTTTTTTCTTTGCCCTCTCCTCCTTGTCCAATCCTCAAGTTCTCGCTTTTCTTTTGTGTTATACCTTTCTATTTGTACTTCTTCTTTTGAATTCTTCTACTAGGGAGGCTTTATGATATTTACACATATGAGTCTGGTTTATTTCACTTATGAGTATATCTTCAAGTAGCATCCACTTAAATGTAAATGCTTCAAGTTTATCACTCTTTATAGCTGAGTAATACTCCATTATATAAAAATACCACATATTTTTTATCCATCCTTCAGGTGATGGGCATCTTGGTTGTTTCCAAAATTTGGCTATCACAAATTGTGCTGCTATAAACATAGGTACACATATATCACTATGGTATGTTTTCAGTTCTTCCAGGAAAATTCCCAGTAGAGGGATAGCTGGCTTGAATGGGATTTCCAGTCCAAGTTTTCTAAGGAGTCTCCACACTGATTTCCATAATGGTTGTACCAGTCTACATTCCCACAAGCAGTGGAAAAGGGTTCCCTTTTCCCCACAGCCTCTCCAACATTTGTTGTTGGTTGATTTCTTCATGATAGCCATTCTTTGTGGGGTGAGATGGTATCTCAGTGTTGTTTTAATTTGCATTTCACAGATGGCTAGTGATGTGGAGAATTTTTTCATATATTTATTCACTTCTTTAATTTCATCCTGAAGTGTGTGTTCATCTCAGATGCCCGTTTCTGGATTTGGTCTTTAAATTTTGGGGTGCTAATGTTTTTTTAGTTCTTTATAGATTCTAGAGAGCAGATCTTTGTCTGAGTGCTTATTAGTTAAGATTTTTTCTGAATTTGTAGGCTGTCTTCACTTTGTTGGTAATTTCTTTTGACATGCAAAAACTTCTCAATAAGAGGAGGTCCCAATTGTTAATTCTTTCAAGTATTACCCATGCGATTTGATTTTTGTTCATGTACTCTTTGCCTACCCCTATGTCTTCAAGAGTTCCTCCTACTTTTTCTTCCAGGAGATTGAGTGTTTCTGTTTTAATGTTTAGATCTTTAATCCACTTTGACTTTAGCTTAGTGCCCGGTGAAAAAATAAAAAATAAAAATAAGACCAAAAAGTAATACAATTGAGACAAAGTAAAAAATACAGAGTTAATATATCAAAGAGTTGGTTCTTTGACAAACTAAATAAAAAGCATAAACACCTACCCAACATAATAAAAAAAAAAATCAAAGAAAAAACTCAAATTCAAGCAATAATGAATGAAAAAGGTGAAACTGTTAAAGATTCCATGGAAACTCAGAAGGTCATGAATATCTACTTCAAAATTCTTTCCTCTCAAAGTGATCAACGATGTATAGTGTGCTTAAGGAGAGTCACCTAGAGAGAAAGAAATCTCTCAGGCTTTCACAGAGAGCAAATTGCTCAAGCAATGGCTGTGACTCATCCTGAAAGATCTACAAACTGTGGTACAGAGTTTCAGGGTAAATCCTGAGGGGATTTGACTGACCTTGTCAGATACAAAAGTTACATTTTTAGTTATATAGGTCTTGCTTTAACATGGTCTTAGCCATCCAGCAGAAAAGTATAACCACAATGTATAAAAAGTAATGCCATATTAATATGCTGAGCTGAAAAGGCTCAGGTCAACAACGCCTGACAATTGCCAGTTGTGCTGATAACCCACTGCTATCATGGACTACTGGACTATATTGGATTATTTTGCTGAATTCAAGTACCTACAATTTTTGGTCTGGCATCAAGTATGAAAAGGGCCTTTAAAGACATCTCCAAATATAGCTTCTTTAACAGCAATGGAACACCCATCTCTGATGAAACTAAACAAAAAAGGGGGATATAAATAAAGGACCATTCTGTAGTGAAAAAAAATATATATATATTAAGATAGATATACAGCTACTTTCTCTTAGTTCAA
>NW_004524741.1:4319667-4322850 GCF_000260255.1 Octodon degus
ATTCCAGGGGCCGGGGAGATTGCTCAGTCGAATAAGCGCTTCCCCAGCAAGCGCAAGGGCCTGAGTTCAATCCCCAGTTCCACCAAAAAAAAAAAAAAAAAAAAAATTCCATTAAAAGCTAGCAAAACTTTTTGAATGAAACTGAAGATAGATTTTCAGACCTTGAACACATTGTCATAGCTAGCAATCAGGAAAGGAAAGATCTCTTTAAAATAATGAAGAACCAGGAAATAACAGCTACAAGATGATGAACAACATAAGACTGATAGATCTCAATGAAAAAGAAGGAGTCAATACAAATGATGTAAAGACATTATATGTATGCACAAGCAATAATAGAAAACTTTGCAAGCATTGGGGAAGAATCTGACAAACAGTAAGTGAGACATATACAACTCCAATCAGCATCAACCAAAACAAATCTGTACCTAGTCATATAAGCAACGTCCTAGAAATTCAGCACAAGAACAACATGTTAAAAGCTGTTAGACAAAAGAAAGAGATCACATATAAAGGAAAGCCCATAAGAATCACAGCAGATTTCTCAAAACAAACCACCAAGTCAGGAAGAGGTTAGAGTGAGGTATTTCAAGTCCTTAAAGGAAACAACATCCAACCCAGATTGATATACCCTGAAAAACGATCTTGCAGAATTAAATGAGAAGTAAAATACCTCCACAAAAAAGAACAATTAAACAAATTCATGACTATCAAACCAACCCTACAAAGACCACTGACAGATTTTCTAGAAATAGAAAAAAACATACTCCAAGAACAACAAAAGAAAGAAAGGAAGAATAATCAAACTACTAAAAAGAAGGTCACTAGAACAAGTCCTAGCCCAGGCACAGTGAGTGTGTGGGAGAGCTTCCAGCTACCCTGTGCCAGCGGGACCTACTACTGGTCCCAGCCCAGGCGCAGTGTAGATGAGACCCTCTTCCACCCCCTTGGGACGCCCCCCACCACTCCGCAGCATCTGCCCCACCCTGCCCACCAAGGAGGAATTTCTGCCACTTTCTGGGAGCCCCAGACCCAGTCCTAGCCCAGGCCCAGTGAAGGTGTCGGAGAGCTTCCAGCTACCCTGCACCAGCGGGACCTACTACTGATTCCAGCCCAGGCACAGCATAGATGAAACTCTTTTCCATCCCCTTGGGATGCCCCCCATCAATCCACAGTACCCCCACGCATCCTACACACGGTAGGAATTTCTGTCGCGTTCCGAGAATGCCCCAACCTAGTCCTAGACTAGGCCCTCTGAGTGTGTGGGAGAGCTGCCTCTACCCCCTACTGCACCTTGTCCCCTCCAGGCTCAGCTCATCCCTGGCATACAGGCATGGGGGGAAACACTGCAGCTGCAATCCCTGCAGAGAGTGTAGAGGATAGAACCCAGCTAGTCCAGAGGCAGAAAATCTTGCTAGAGGGGTACAACAGGTTCACGCCCAAGGGCAGCAGCAGGAAGGAGCTGAGCACAGCAGCCAGACCCAAGCCAAGCACAGCTGGATAAATCCAAACATTATAGATCTGCACCTGAACTTCAGTATGTGATAAGGTTATAACTGCAACAAAGATCTAAAACAAAGGTCAGAAGACAGTGCTACATAAAATGACAAGGAACAAAATGCAACCTCAGAACTCAAACCCATCCATAACAAGTGCAGAGGACACGAACAAAGAACAAATTGGGAATCACACAGCTCAAAGCAGTGAATCAACAGCTTTGGAAATAAAGAAACAGCGGCAGAAAGGTATAGAGGAACTCAGATTGGAAATAAAAAAAGAAATCCCTAAATTAATAACATCTGCAGTAAAGAATCAAATGCAGAAATATGGAGGAAATCTGATGCCCACCCAGAACAAGTGCAGAGGACACTAGCTCAGCTCAAATGCATCAATTAATAGCATCGCTAGAAAATATTCAATAGCAGAAAGTTTACAGGAACTCACAGCTCAATTCTTTTCTGAAATAAAAAAAGAATTCTCAGAACTCATACCATCTTAAGCAAAGAAGCAACTATAGAAACATAGGGATGAAACCCAATCTGAAAAAAACACTGCAATAAAAGAATTTATAGCAGCATTCTAAAGAAGACATTGATAAAAAAAATAGAGGAGATTAGAAAAATGACGGATTCCTTGTATGAGAAATACAGGAAAGAAATAGATCACATGAAGCAGAGTCAAAGAGATATCGAGGAAATTAAAATCTCAATCACAAGCTTGCAAAAGCATTTAAGTGAAAGTGAAGTCAGAGTTTCAGATCTTGAAGATGCTGGTGCAGCTAGTGAAAAGGTAAGAAAGGATCTCTTAAACACAACAAGAATGCAGGAAACAATAATCCATCACCTGCAAGATGATGCAAAGATGAACAATGTGAGATTAATAGGCATCAATGAGGAAAATGGAGTCAATACAAATGACCTTAAAAAATATGGGCAGAAGTAATAGGAGAAAACTTCCCAAATATGAGGAAAGAGTCTTACATTCAGGTATTTGAAGCATACAGAATGCCAAGGAACCTCAACCCAATGAAAAACACACCAAGACATATAATAGTCAAGATCCCAGAAATTCAGCACAAGAATAATATACTGAAAGGTGCTAAAGAAAAGAAGCAGATCACATTCAAAGGAAAACCCATCAGAATTACGGCCAACTTCTCTTCACAAACCATGAAGGCAAGAAGAGCATGCAGCAGAGTACTTTAAGTCCTCTATGAAAACAAATTCCAGCCCAGACTCTTATGCCCTGCAAAACTCTCTTTAGTTGGAGGGAGAAGTGAAATACTTTCATGACAAAGAAAAGCTAAAGAATTTCGTGATGACAAAGGCAACCCTACACAGGCTACTGAAAGATGTTCTAGAGAGGGACCAAAATGATCAGAACTTCACAAATGAGATCAGAAGCAACCAACTAAATAGGGAAAGCATTAAACAAAGGAGAAAAAGTAGTAAATGACAATAGGTAAATAACATGTCTATCGTAAGTCAATACATCTCAATTCTAACCATCAATGTAAATGGACTCAATTCACCAATTAAGAGAAACAGACTGCCACAGTGGATTAGGAAACAAAATCCAACAATATGCTGTATAGAAGAAACATGTTTAACTCATAAAGACATTCATAGGCTGAAAGTCAAAGGATGGAACACAATACTACATGCCCCAGCACCTCAGAAAAAA
>NW_004524741.1:4326155-4329725 GCF_000260255.1 Octodon degus
TAAAATGAATAAAAAATTTTTTTAAAATCTTTCCTCTCAGAGGATGGAAGAAATAGACAGATTCCTAGATATGTATGAATTACTGATACTGAATCAAGAAGATATAAAAATTCTGAATAACCCAATATCAGTTAATGAAATTAAAAATATAATTAAAAAATACCAACAATTCTGTCTCAGTTACTCTTCTCTCATTGCTGGGACAAATACTCAAAACTCAAAATGAAGGAAGGAAAGGATTATTTAGCTCACAGTTACTGGAGGTTTCAGTCCATACTCAGCTGGCTCCAAGGCAGAGTGGTACATGGCACAAAGCAAAATTTCATAGCAGCAGAAGAGAGCAGACAGTAAAATGGAGGAGTAGCAGCAACAATGGCAACAGAGAGGAAGTCTGTTTCCCTTAAGTTTCATTTAGACTATCTGCCCCAGGCTGTGTGTAGCACTCAAACCCATAAGCCCAGAGGCACACACATCCATAATCCCAGTGAAGCATAAGTTAATCACAAACTTTAGAAGTCCTCCCTATGGCTGTATGAGGCTTTGGAGGAACAACTAGTCACAAACCATAATGTTCTTCCCCTAAGCCCCCAAAGAGTCAGGCACATCACTTTGCATAAAAGACATTTTAGTCTATCTCTAAGAGTTTCCAAAGTCCTAACAGTTTCAGCACTGCTGAAAAGTCCAAGTCCCAAGTCTCCTCCAAGATCTAAGACAGACTCTTAGCTGTGAGCCCCTGTACAAATAAAAAGTTAAACACTTCCAACATTCAATGGTACAAGATCAACATTACCATTCCAAAAGGTACACAGCAGCATACCAAGCACTAGGACCAATACAAGTCTAAAATCTAGCAGGGCAAACATTAAGTCCTAGAGGCAAACTGTGAGCTCCAATAGTCTTACATGGCTTCACATCTACAACATTTTTGGTGGTAGCTCCCGTGGCTTGTCTCTCAAGCCGGCTTTGTTCCCTCCTTACAGTTTTCCTTAGATGATCCACGTTCCTGGCTTTTTCAAGCCTTTGGGGTTTCCACTGAATATGCATCTCACTCATAGCTTTACACACTGCACTCTCAGAGGCACACTGCCTGGCCTACCAGACCTTCTTCTGATATCTAGGTGAAAGCTTTCTTCATCTCAGAACTCCTGCATTCTGAATGCAGGTGCCAAGGTTTGCTGCCAGATGAAGCAGTAGCCAGGTTTTTCTCTCTCTTGGCTGTAGGGTTTGAATGCCTGGATCATGGAGCACTCTGACCCTGATTCTAAGGAACATTCTCCATGTCTGTATCATTCTGGAACCTGGTGTGGCCATCACTACCATTCTGGAACATGGGGCTCTGTGGCTTTTTCCCCAAAGCAAAGTCCTGACCTCTGCAATTCTGAAGCTGCAAAGTGGGGAGAACTGCAGTCTTTAGTGATGCCCTCAGGCCATCCTTTTGATTCTTTTGTTCTTTCTGGGCAATGGACATCACCTCAGCTCTATCTTTGCATTCCACAGCTTTATTGGAGCTTCCTTTCTAGCCAAACTCACATTTTTTTTTCTTTTTTCATTTATGTATTTGGTACAGGGTCTCACCATGCAGTTTCGACTTGTAATGGTTCTCCTGTTTTCAGCCTCCCAAGCACTGCGATTACAAGTATGTGCCAACAAGTCCAGAGTTGATCCCAAGCTCAGTGCACCTGAAGGGTGGGGCTGGCATGGCATTTGGGACAAGGAATCGAACTGTGGTCTCTATGCTTGTCAAAGCAGGTGCTTAGCCCACTGAGCTAGCTCACTGACTCTCAAACAAGCATTTTAAATCATCCTGCTGGGATTTTTGTTCTTGATTTTTAATATAAATCTGAGTAAAAGCCCCCAGCAATATCCATGCCACTACCTCAAAAGTTAACTGCTTTTATATCTCTTTTGAAAGATTACTCAAGTCTGCCATGCTTAATCTCAATCTCAGGCAGTCTCTGGACATGAACAAAATGTAGACAAACTTTCTGCCAAGACAAAACATACATTGCCTGCAGTCCACCAACCAATGCAGTCCTTCTTCCCAACATTAACCTCCCCAGCTTTGTCTTTACAAGCAGAATTTCTATTAGCCTTCTTGTCTGAGCTCTGACCAGAATTTCCCATACAGAACAGCCAAAGCTGTTGCAGAGCCTCTCTTGAAGGTGACATCTCCTAATTTTTCCTTTCTCTTCCCATAAGCCATTCCCAATAGCTTGTGATCCACATGGTCAGGTTTGGCCAAAGCAACGACCCCACTTCTCTGGTACCATATTCTGTTTCAGTTATTCTTCTCTCATTGCTGGGACAAATACCTGACACTCAATATGAAGGAAGGGAAAGTTTATTTAGCTCACAATTACTGGACGTTTCGGTCCATTCTTGGCTGGCTCAAAGACAGAGTGGCACAAGGCAGAGAGCAACCTTTCATGGCAGTGGTAAAGAGCAGAGAGCAAAATGGAAGAGTATCAGCAACAATGGCAACAAAGAGTAAGTCTTTCTCCCTTAAGTTTCATTCAGGCTATCCACCCCAGACTGGAATAGTACTCACATCCACAATCCCAGTGGACTATGAGCTAACCACAAACTAGAAGTCCTCCTCATGACTGTATAAGACTCAAGGGGATAACATAAACCATAACAAAAGGGAAGCCCGGGTACTAATGGATTCACAGCTCACTTGTATTAGAAATTTAGATCAGATTTAATCCCAACACTCCTCACATTCTTCCATGAAATTGAAAAGGAAGTAATGCTACCTAACTCATTTCTGGAGGCAAGTATTACATTGATAACAAAACCACAGAAAGATCTAACCAAAAAAGAGAACTATAGGCCAATCTTCCTCATGAACAAAAAGAATAAAATACTAGCAAATAAAATGCAGCAAATCATCAGGAAGATAATCCACCATGACCAGGTGGAATTCACTGCAGGAATGCAGCGATATTTCAACATACACAAATCTATAAATGCAACACACCACATGAAGAGCAAAATGGAAAAAAAAAAAAAACACATGATTATCTCCCTAGATACAGAAAAACTTGTGACAAAGTCCAACACTCATTCATGATAAAACCCCTAGAAAATTGGAATAAACGAGTTTTACCTCAATCTGATAAAAGTCATCTATAAGAAACCAATAGCCAACATCACTCTAAGTGGAGAAAAACGGACAGCTTTTACACAAAACTCAAGTACAAGACACGGATATCCATTATCACCACTCCTATTCAATATAGTTCTGGAAACATTAGCCAGAGCAATTAGACAAGAGAGAGAAGTAAAAGGAGTAAGAACTGGAAAGGAAAAAGTTATCATTATTCATAGATGACATGATATGCTACATGGAAGATCCAAAAACACCAAGAGACTCCTAGAATTAATAACCAAATTTAATAGCATAGAAAAATACCAAAAATTCAATAGAATTCCAGTACACAAAGAACAAACTCACTGAGAATGAAATTAGAGAATCCTTAACAATGGTATCCAACTGAGGGCATTTCACTGACCTTCTCAGACCAAAAAGCTACAACTCTTGTTGCATAGGTCCTGCTTTACCTTGGT
>NW_004524741.1:4329950-4330449 GCF_000260255.1 Octodon degus
CTAGCAAACAGAATACAGCAAATCACCAAGAAGATCAGACACCATGATCAGGTAGGATTCATCCCAGGGATGGAAGGATGGTTCAATATTCAAAAATCTATAAATGTAATACACTATATCAATAGAGTGAAAACTAAAAACCACACGATCATCTCCATTGATGTAGAAAAGGCTTCTGACAAAGACCAACCCTCATTCATGTTCAAAGTCCTACAGAAAATTGGAATAGATGGCCTCTACTTCAATCTGGTAAAAGCCATTTATGGAAACCCAATGGCTAACATAATCCTTTTTAAAGGGCGAAAACCTGAAATCTTTTACTCTTGGATCTGATATAAGAAAGGATGTCCTCTATCACCACTCCTATTCATTACAGTTCTGGAATCATTAGCTACAGCCATTAGACAAAAGAAAGAAAGAAAAATAAGAATAGTAAAGAAGAAGTTAAATTATCTTTATTTGCAGATGACATGATACTTTACTTGGAAGACCCAAAAAA
>NW_004524741.1:4330549-4356226 GCF_000260255.1 Octodon degus
CCGCATCTTGTACAGCAATTAACCACTAAGAAGAATATATGCAGTGTATTATTTGTTGAAACTGTACTTCTGATCTGATTTGAAACTGTCTCATTGCTATCTGTTTATCAATAAAACTTTGAAATAAATAAATAAACAGAAAAAAATGGCATCCAAAATATGAAATAATTAGGAATTAACCTAACGAAGGAAGTAAAAGGTCTATACAGTGACAATTATAATGCTCTTTAAAAAGAGATTTAGTTGAATTTCAAGAAATCAAAAAATATTCCTTGCTCATGGATAGGATGAACCAACATTGTCAAAATGGCCATACTCTCAAAACTGCTATAAAGATTTAATGAAATTCTGATCAAAATACCATCAGCATACTTCACAGATCTAGAGAACATTCCTAAAATTCATTTGCAACCAGAAAATTCATTGCTTTCTTCAAATAGCAAAGGCAAACCTGGGCAACAAAGGCAAGGCAGGAAGCATCACAACAGACATTAAAATAGAATCACTAAATCTATTGGAATAGAAAGTAAGTAGATTTCTTGAAGATATAGGGCTAGGCAGAGAGTTCATGAACAAAAACCAAACTACATGCAGGGAAAATACTTCAAAGAATGAACAGCTGCAATCTTATCTTATTGAAAGTTTTTGTATATCAAAAGAAATCATCAAGAGTTGAAAAAAGGGGCCGGGGAGAAGGCTCAGTGGAATAAGCACTTCCCTGGCAAGCGCAAGGGCCTGAGTCCAATTCCTGGTTCTGCAAAAAAAAAAAGTTGAAAGAAGGCCCACACAAACTGGAAAAAAATCTTAACAAATAGTTACTCAGACAAAGGATTTCTATCTACAGCATATGATTAATAAATCAGGCTCTCAAAATTCAAAGATCCAGTCCAAAAATGGGCATCTGAGATGAACACACACTTCTCAGACAGACGAAGAAAAGAAATGGAAAATAAATACATGAAAAACATTCAACAACATTAATCTTTTGAGAAATAAAAATTAATATGCTGAGATTCCTTCTCATTCCATAAAAATGACTATCATAGAGAAATCAACTGAAAACAAATGCTAGAGAGGTTGTGGGGACAAAGGAACCCTTCTCAACTATTGGTAGGAGGGTAGCCTAGTACAACCCCTATGAAATTTAGTGTGGAGATTCTTCAATAACCTAGGATTAGAAATCTTCTATTTCTCTTCTAGGTATCCTACAGAAGAACTGAAAACATCATGCCTCCGTAATATATGTGCACCTATGTTATAGCAGCATAGTTTTAAATAGATAAATCCTGGAAACAACCCAAATGCTCATCAACTGAGGAATTTATAAAAAAGATGTATAAAGAAATTAAACTTGAGGTTTTTATAGTAAATGGATGCAACTAGAGGCTGTACTCATCAGTGAAATAAATCAGACCTACATGTGAAACATCATATTGGCTCTCTAGTATACAAACCTAAAAGAATATATAAAACCTGAAAGGTACGATAGATACAGTAAAAGGAAAATAAACTGAGTAAAAGGAATAAACAATTTGGATGAGGCAAAGGAGATAAGACAGGAAACAAAAGGAAGGGGAAAATCATGTATGTATATACACAGGACAGCTAAATGATTGTACTACTAATTTTTATCTTTTTTAAGGTAGCAGTTAATGCTTAAAATCTTTACTTTGACCAATTTTATATGCTTATATCCAGTAATTTGAGCAACTATATTAAAGACAACAATGTGTAATATGACAGCCACTGTTGAATACCTATTATCTTGCTTTGTTTTTGAAATTATGAATCATTTCTAAAGTCTTATCTATTATTTTTCTATCCTCTCTAAAGTAAATTAAAAATTAAATAAAATAAATATCTAATAAGTACTATTTGGACAAAAATGTAGAAAACACAATGTTATAGCAGGCTCAAAAGGCTACTGAGAGGTTTGACCATCCAGTTCCAGGCAAATATTTAGATGACTATAACCTAGCCAAGACATGACTGTAATTTTATAAAAGATCCTAAGTCAGAACTATTTAACCAAGCTATGGCTTTCCATTCCCTAGACACAGAAAACTCAAGAAATGATAACAGTTATTCTTACCTTGTGCAAAAATTCATTAAGGCTGTAGAATTTTAAATGACAATGTTTCTGTACACTAAAAATGAACTACCTGAAAAAGAATGAAGAAACCATCTCACTTCAGAAATAAATTTAACTAAGAAAGTGAAACACTGAAAACTGTAAAATATTATAGGAGAAATTTAAAAAGATACAAATAGAAATAAATATCTTTAAATAAATGGACAAATTCAATACAATCTACCAAATTGTTAATTAACATTGTCATAGAAACAGAAAATAAAAGACCTTTGACAGAAAGCCTTTCCCAGAAGACCTCAAGTATCTGAGGCATTGCACTATCGCTATGAATATTCTATTACTTAAAGTTTATGATCCTGTTGGTCAAATTACTAGTTTATGATCCTGTTGGTCAAATTACTAGCTGCCTACAGCCACCTTGCCCTTGGACACCCTTGCCTTAGACATTGCACTTCCTGGTTCCCTGAAGTAGTATCAAATTATAGATGCTTTCTTTCAAGGGATAAATACACACATTCCACAAGATAATCCTGATAATCATAATAGGTATAAAATTATACAGTCACTACAAAAAAACAGTATGAAGTTTCCTCAAAAAGTTTAAATGACAACTACAATATGATCCAGAAATCCCAATGCTTCCTATTTACACAAAAGATTTGAAATAAGGATCTCAAAGTGAAATCTGCCCTCTTATGTTCTTTGCAGCATCATTCACAATAGGCAAGCAGATGAAATAGACTATTTATTAATGTGGTCAGTGAATATGTCCCCAGTGAAACTGCCTTGGTCAGCTCTCTGTCACTGGGACAAAATACCTGAAAATAACAAAGGAGAAAAATTTATTTCGGCTCATGATTTCAAAGGCTTCAATTTGCGGTCAGCTGGCTCCATTATTATAGGCTTTTGTGAAGCAGGGCATCATGGTAGTAGGGAGAAAGAGCTGGAATAAAGTGGTTCATCTCAAGAGAGAAAAGGGAGAGTGGTGAAAGGAACAAAGAGAGACACAAAGAGAGAGACTGAAGCTTTGCTTATGGGTTGCCTCTTTCTGCTTTTGTTCTACTGACTCTTCCACAATACTGAATGGCGCCACCCACATTCAGAATGGGTCTTCCCACTCAGACTGCTGTCTTACATGCCAAATGTATCTAGAAACACCTGCAGGGACACAATTAGATATGTGCTTTATAAATTTTGCAGACATTTCTCAATCCAGTTAAGCTGACCTTTAAGATTAACAATTTTTTCAGTGCTGTTGATCGAATCTAGAACCTTGCCTGAGCTAGTCAAGCATTCTACCACTAAAGCTATACTCCTAGATTGAAACAATCAAATTTCCAGATTTGTTGAGATTTCTTTGTAGTTCAGTATATGTTCAATTTTATTACAATAAACTTTACTATTCATGTCACATACATGTACATGCATAAGCATGAGTGGACATATAAAAACATTAATAATAACAGCTTTCACTAAGTGGTAAGATTGCAAGTAATTTTCATTTTTAATATTTCAACCTGCATTTTTTTCATTATTCCCACTCCTAGGGCCTTGGTCCAGACCTTCACTTCTGTTCCTTGGTTTACTGCAACAACTTTACTTATACCTCTTTTTATACACTCACTTTTAGTCTCTTTCCTACAATCCAGATTCCACTTGGTTTCCAGAAACAATTTTATAAAGTACAACCCTAACAGATCACTTCCCTGCCTAAGTACACTGCTGTCCCGTTTTCTGGGATGTTCTCCCAGTCTCACTCACATCTGCCATCATCCTCGCACCATCACCCCAGCACCACCTTCCTTCAGAACAAATAACAACACAACTGATTATAGCTGGTACTAAGAGAAGATTTCTTTCAAGTCTTGCTTTCTATTTTCATCTACTGCTTACACACAAATACACACACATACACACACACAATGTCACATTCATCTTTTTAAATAATGCATCGTTTCTAGACAAGACCATTCTCTGTCCTTCCCTCCCCTAGTAATGCATGCATCTCCACACCCAGCCAAACTGCCTATCTTAAGCTTGATTTCCCACAAGTATGACTGATGCCAAGTGAATTGCTCTTTTTTTACCCCACAAATCCTTCCTAGACAATGGAGTTCATGTAATATTGGGGCAGCACATACATGTCTTAGGACGTGACTTGGGATTATGCACTTCCAACACAATTGTAGCCAAAAAAGTCACTGATACATAAACCAAACTCGATTTTGTTGGAAGAAAATGAACACTTGCAAGGTATGTGGTAATGGTAAACAATGAAGTGTGATTTAGAATTGGTAGAAACTGCAGAAAAGTAGACACCAATGGTAAGTAAGTCTTAAAATAGCTTCAATGATAGATTTGAAAGAGAGGAAACACAGGGCCAGCAATATAGCTCGGCAGACTAAGTGCTTGCTTAATTTTCACAGGGGTCAGGGTTTACTCCCTGGCACTGCATGCTGCACTGGCCCCTCCTCCAGGAGCGCTGAGCCAACCATGGAATCTGGGCGTGGTGGCGCATGCCTGTAGTCCCAACACTAGGGAGGCAGAAATTAGGAGGATCACCACCAGTCCGAGTTGCATAGTGGGATCTTATGCACACACACACACAAAAAGACAGGAAACAAATTTTACATGAAACTGAGATTAATGCAGGTATGAATGAATTGCAAAGAAAATACATAGAAAGTAGAACACTTCTACTCTAAAATAGCAACCATAAAAATCAGATTGTTAAAATAAGATTTCTTTGGTATATCACACTCTTTCAATTCTACAATATTCTAAATCTGTGCAGCAATATTTGAAAATGTAGATAAAAGGTACCCAAAAAAGATGGCTTAGTGTAGCATGCCATGCTCACTATGATATTTAGTAAAAAACCTTTTGTCTAAAATAATGTTTAGGGGCTGGGGAGATAGCTCAGTAGAATAAGTGCTTGCTTGGCAAGCACAAGGGCTTGAGTTCAATCCCGGGTTCCACCAAAATAAAATAAAATAAAATAAAATAAAATAAAGTTTAAAAAGAAAAGACTGAGGAGCTGGTGAGATGGCTCAGTGGTCTCAAGCACCTACTTAAGAACAAGCTTAGCAAAGCACAGGGACCGTGGTTCAATCCCCCAGCACAACATGCCAGCCCGCCCCGCCCCCTGGTGGGCTGAGCTGGCCACACACACACACACACACACACACAAATAAAAATAAGATTAAAAAAAAAAAAAAAAAGGAAAGACTGAAAAACTTTACTTGATTCCTGGTAAAGAACTACTGAAGATTTTAATTCAGGACAGTGAGAGGATCAGATTTGACACACACCTTTTGTCTAAATTTTTAAATATTACCACAGCTTGGGGAACAACCTAGCAGGAATATCTTACATATGTTTGCTTTCCTATTTACAATACCATTCATACCCGCAAACCCTCCTTGCCCAAACAAGACTACTCAATCATTTCCTTTTAGAACACTCATCCACTATCCACATCACTGTACAAATGGCTTAGATGTCCCTGAGCTTTTCCCTGCACTCATTACTCTGTACAATTGTTTGCTTCACTGTATTACGAACATTTCCAGGAATGAGCATGGTCTTTATCTTTTTATTTGCACAGTGACTGACTTACAGAAAGTATTTCCAGAAATATTTAATGAATCAACACAATATGTATGGCCAGTGTGGGAACAATTACACAAAGGCTGACTGAACAATGTTTAAATAAAATCTTATTACAGTAAATAATGCATTGTCAATAATGGGGTAGGTATTCTTGAGCCGAAAAAGAATATTTTGTGGGCAATTAATGGTAATGTAGCTTGTATATATACAAATTTTTAAACACTTGCTGTATTTTGTGAGCACATCTCAATGACCAACCATTAATGGCAATTTCACTCACTAAAATGTGTATTGATCCATTGTATTCACCAGATCTGTTACTGTGCGACTTCTACTTCTCCAAATTCCAAATGAACATGAAAAGTAACATTTTGTATTGATTCAAGACATAAAGGCAGCCATGACAGTGCAACAGGAGACATTCACGTAAAACTGTCAGAAATGTTTCAGAAAGTGGCAGGAATGATGAGCTAATTGTGTTCCAACTACAGGGAGTGAAGGGGGGCAGTGGGGAGCGGGTGAGGGGCAATATGTATGTAGTTCACTGTAGTAAATTAAAATGAAAACAACCACTGTTACTGTAAAAATTTTCACACGCACCTTACAGCCTGCTCACGCCTCACACATGTGTATAGCACATACAGGCAAATAAAGCCAAAGACCGTGAAGTCACTTTCATAGTGAAGTCTGGGCACACAGCAGAGAAGCAGACCTCCCCAACCAACCAACTCCTCAATGCCCGGTTGAAGATACGCTCTACGGTAAGCCCCAGCAGTCTCGCCGCATGTGTCGTAAAAGGGCCAGCCGCTCTCCGATGAGACTTCCGGCTTTGCGACACCAGAAAGGGCGGAAAAGTACGCGAGCGTCGGTTGGAGGCAGCGCCCCGCCCCGCCCCCTGAGGTGCACTTCCGCGCTCTGAGCAGGCGTGTTCCCGGCTGTGCCACCCAGCGCTGGGCGCCGGTTAAGATCCCCGCTCCCCGTTGTCAGTACTATGGAGGAGGCGGTAGAAGGACAGATCGAAAATGAGGACGGCGACAGCAGCTGCGGAGATGTGTGTTTCATGGACAAAGGCCTGCAGAGGTAAAGGCCGCTCGGCGAGCCGGAGCCAGACTCCAGCGCGGCGAGAACGACCCTGCTTTCCGTTCCGCCTGTGACAGTTCCAGTGCTCTGCGCAGCCTTGAACTTGCTCCAGCACCAGGCTCTCGCCGGCCTGTAACTGCTGCCTTCCGCCCAGCCGGCTTTTCATGGTTATTACTTTGCTTGCCCTTTGGTTGGGATCTTCTCGTGTTTTCTCTTGCCTTTCTTTTTCTCGGAAGGAAAAACGTGACAGTGTAGCATGTCTGGCCGCGGTGGGATGATCGCCTGCTGCTTCTTAGTGGGCTTTGCCTAAATTCTATTCACCCTTGTTCTAACGAATTCTGTACAAAGCACTATAATGCTTGTATTTGTATACTTTTCGAAAGTGCATGTCTTGTTTAGTTCACCGTTTACCTCTCATTTCGCCCGAATTTGCATTGGCATACAAGGATCGTGGTTCTGCATTACTGACTGGCCCTTGCAAAGCTTTGCGTGTTGGCTCTTTTACCATTTCTTCTCTTACGCCAAGGTTACTCAGCGGAGCTACAGGCAGGTGCACATTTATCCTGGTACTTACAGTTCCTTTGAGGAGTGCCCTGCGCTAGGTGAACTTACTCCTGATAACTGAGCTGCTTGTTCTCAATCCTGATCTAAAAGTGGGCGTATGACCCTAGGAAGATGTTTTGCAAAGGTATATTTGCATTTATATTTAATAATAGCTGCCACTTCCTGAATGCCATTGATTTGTGCATGTCATGTACATCATCATTAATCTTCACAGCAATTTTACAAGGTGATGATTTTTCTCATAAGTTTTGGAACTGAAACTTAGAAGAGAATCTAAACAATTTTTCTGATTTTGTCTAGCTGGTAAACAGTTAAATTCAGATTCAAGCCCATTTGTAATTTCACTACTCAGGTGTTATTTTTTTTTTATCTAATAGTGTCTGCATAATATTAATTTCCAGGAGCAGCAGCATATTAGAAAATAAAAGGGTGTACTGATAGCTTAAGATCTGGCACTAAGGGGCCGGGGAGATGGCTCAGCAGAATTAAGTGCTTGCCTGGCAAGCACAAGGGTCTGTGTTCAATCCCCGGTTCCACAAAAAAAAAAAAAAATTTAAAAAAAATCTGGCACTAAATAGGTGTTCAGTAAGTGATAAAAACTAGACAGTTGGCAAGTACTTCTAACAGATTGCAATTGCATATTTACTGCCAGTTAGATTTCTTGACTTTTATCATAACTTCTAGGGAACCTACCACAGATTCCCATGACCTTGCCTGTCCTCGCTCCTGTCTTTACTTCCTGTTCTGTACCTCTACACTGTGCACAGTGTAGTTTGTGTTCCTGGATCTACTAATTATGGGAAAGATTCCAGTTATGGATAGTAACTGAGTGAGTGAAGTGATGAGTTTTATTCAAGGAAGATATATTCCAGCTTAGAATTGAGGAAGACAGAGACTTTGTCACTACAAATAGCAATAATTTGTGGTTTCCTTAAAAATCAACTACAGTGTGTACAAAATAGCCATCATAGACATAAAAATAATAATAATAATAATAATGCTATAAATCTTTGTTCTCAGTATGGTGGGCACACCTGTGATCCCAGCTCTCTAAGGCTCAGATAGGATTGTCACAAGTTCAAGGCCAGCCTAAACTGTCTCAAAAATTTTTTAAAGAAAAAAATTGCAACTGCTAAAGGACAGCAGGTTCATTTCCATAAGCCAGTATCCTAATACCTGCTGCTTATAGTTGTGAGAATTAAATGAGAGAAGGGAATTGAGGTTTAAAATGGTTACTATTTGCTTAAGTAACATCAAAAAAGAGCTAAGCACAGATATGAACTGGAATGTTAGGATTCCAGAGAATTTTCAGTCGTTTACTATTCAATACTACAATACTCCCTTTAGTTTATGTTGCTGACTTTACACAAAGAAGTTAGGATGCCTGGGTTCAACCATCTTCCTTAAGTAGTTTGATGTTTGCTTAATCCAAAATAATGGTTTGTGTGGGGAGAACCATGTTTTATGGAACATTTCAAGCAAAAACAGGAAGGGTTTCACTTTACAAAATAGAGAGTATGACATGTTTATTGTCTACATTCTATTTGGTTATTTTTAATTATTTAGCAGACTTTTAAAATCTGTTTTTATAATGCATATTTTCTTTTTTAGCATATCAGAGCTGTCTTTACATTCAACCCTTCATGCCATCAACCTTCATTGCAATAACATCTCCAAGATTAAAGCAATTGATCATGTTTGGAATTTACGACATTTAGATCTGTCATCTAACCAAATAAGTCAAATCGAAGGGCTAAGCACACTGACAAAACTATGCACTTTAAATTTGTCCTGCAATTTGATTACAAGAATAGAAGGTTTGTGATTTTTCATGTAATGCTTTGCATAAAGAAGATGCTTTATGACTGTTTTTCCCCAAATAGAAAGAATGAATATTATCATAAACTTTGGAAACTGACTGTAAGACTTATTATATAAAAAGTTTTATTTCAGAAAGATTGTATTTTTTAAATTAAATGTTTTCCAAAATATTAATAAAATTTATTTTACTTTTATCAAACTGAATTTGTTCTGAAACAGCCTAAAGTCACACTGAAATGCTGTTTTTCTCTAATTCTTTAGATCCTATAACAGCTATATTTTATTTTATTTCTAGGACTTGAAGCACTAATTAATCTGACTAGACTGAATTTGTCTTATAACCACATAAATGATCTTAGTGGTGAGTATATATGCTTATTTTTAAATGCTGAATATGTACAACATATACATACATGTAGGTTAGCACAGCATGGTGGAAACTTCCAAAAAATCCAAGATTTAATCAAGGATCTTATCTAGAGAATATACTTCAGTTATGATTCTTTTTTTATTACTGTCTAAATCTGAGTTAAAAATAAAGACTATAGTGTCCAGTAGCATAATAATATAAAAAATGTGGGTAAGAAGATCCCACTTTAGTGGAACAGCTTTTTTGATTTTAGATAATCAGTATACTGTTATAAGGTAGGAAAAAGCCAAACATATAACTAGTGGCTAATTTGTTGCAGTGTTAAATATGTAGTATTCTAAAGACTTAAAGATTGAGGGTGACATAAAATTATTTTTCTTCTGTCTAGTAAGCCTAAAAAGAGTTAGAAACTATTCTCTATTGATTAAAATGATACAAGTGATAAACCAAAGTTTCATGATTATTCTTAGAATTATCTTAGAACTAGCAAAAAATTCTAATTATCTTTATGATTTTTATATTTGAAATACTGTTATTCTATTGGCTTATTTTTCTTCCCCACTTTTTGCTTTGTATTGAAAAAATAAAAAGTCTTAGTCTATCCCTTAAGCTGAAGTGGCAGTTGTATTTTAACTTTGTAAATCTTTTTACCTCTACAAAGAGGTAAAAAGGTGAGATTCAGTCTATCTGTTGCTGCTGTGTAATATTGAGCAAGGTATTTTACTCTTTGGATGCAGTTTTCGTACCTGAAAGATGTGAACAATGGCTAGATAGTCCATTCATTCAACATATACTTGTCACAGATCAAGTATCAAAAACACAGTTATATAGTGATGAAAGAGCCAACGATAATAAATAGGTAAGGTCTTAACTGTGACAGGACTTACATTATAGTTTGAGAAGAAAAACATAAAATTATGTCAATCCCCACATTCCTATATCCAAAGAGTTGAATAATTGCCTTGCCAAGAAGATACATAAAGGATATATAAGCACATTTTTTAAAAAAATGTTCAGCATCCTTAGTGATTTGGAAATACAAATTAAAACTACAATGAGATAACACTTCATATCTCAAAGAGCTGAAATTTTAAAACTGATGTGCTGGTAAGAATATAGAACAACTAAAACTTATTGATAATAAAATTTTAAATTATACAACCATTTTGCAAAAGAGTCTAGTAGTTTCTTTTACCTGAGAGAGAACATATCCACCCAAACATCTGTATATGATTATATAATCATGTTTACATTATTGTTCCTAATCTAAAAACTGGAATCAACTCAGACATCCAGCAACTGATATTATAGTTTGGAAGTATAATATATGCCCCAAGCCTATATGCTAAAGACTAGCCTGTGACGCTTATGGGAGCTACTAGGACCTGTAAATCAGTGGGGTAGGGTGCCCTTGAAAGGGATACTGGAACCTGGCCCCTTTCTGCCTTTGCTTCCCAGTACCATAACAATAGCCTTCACCAGCTATCCCAACTATGGTATACTGTGCCACACAGGCCCAAAAAATGAGGCCAAGAGACTATGAACTGGAACCTCTGAGAGTGATCCAGAATAAATCAGTTGGTTATCTCAGGTAACTTTTCATAGAGACAGGAAGCTAAATTCTGAAACATCCATATAATGAAATACTACTTGGAACTAAAAAGGAATGAACAATGACACATACAGAGACACAATCTAAATAGAATTATGCTGAGTGAAAAGAGCCAGTCATAGAGAGCTGCTTTGTATGGTTGTATTTATATAACATTTGACAAAGGTAAAACTGTTGAGGCAAAAATCAGATTATTGGTTGTCAGGAACTGGAAATGGGAAGAACAGGCTGATTCCTTAGTGTCTTAGTTACTCTTCTCTTGTAGAGAAGAGTCCCTCTTGCTGGGACAAATACCCAACACCCAAAGTGAAGGAAGGAAAGGTTTACTTAGCTCACAGTCTCTGGAGGTTGCAGTCCATATTCAGCAGGGTCCAAGGTAGAGCAGTGCATAGCAAAAAGCAACCTTTCATGGTGGTGGCAGAGCGACAGTGCAAGGGAGGAGAGTAGCAGCAGCTCAAGCAACTAGCTTCTTTTCCCACCTTACATTATAATGCAGATTATTTGCCCCAGGGCAAGTGTACCATCCACACCCACAGCAATCGATTACAAGCTCCAGAAGCTGCCCCAAGACTGCAGAAGGCTTTGGGGGGGACACATAAGGGAACCTTTGTTAGGGAATGATGGAAATGTTCTACAGTATTTCAGTTGTAGTAGTAGTTATTATAGAACTGTATGTATTTGCCAGAACATACCAAACTCTACATCTACTATGAGTGAGCTCTTATAACTAAATGCCAAACAGTGATGAGGTCTACAAAAAGGTGCAATCCTATAAGTTCTTATAGATCATTCTTAGAATATTAAGATGCTTTATGTTCCAAACTTCTGTGTTGATGGCATACAAAGACAGGCAAGATCAAGCTTTTCAAATAGGAAAGAAGGCTAATAATATGTAGCAAATGGGATAATGTGCTAAGCAAAGGAAGAGAGACGTAGGTTGAGGACAGGTGAGTATAGCTTCATAAGCAGGAAAAGGATTACATTTCACTCTAGTGATATTTTACTCTAATGACAATTGGAAGTCATTACCGTTGCACAAGGACGTGACATAATTGGTATTTGGTGTGTGTTTTGTAATACTAGACTTTGAACCCAGGCCCTTTGCATTGAGCTAATTCTTCAGCCCTCTTTTTTTTTTTTTTTTTTTTTTTAAACAGTCTTGCTAAGTTAGAGAGGCTGGTCTTGAACTTAGGATCCTCCTGCCTCAGCACCCCTACCACAATCCTCCTGTCCCAGCACCCCACCCCCAGAATGCTGAGATTACAGATGCACCACTATGCCCAGCAAAATCATGGCTGTTGAGTAAAAAGTAGATTGTAAGTGGCTAGAAGAGGAAATGAAAGCAAAATCAAAGATAGTTACAAGTTTTTTCTAGATTTATAGAGGATTGATAGTACTATTGATTGACATGAAAATGATTGGGAAGAGAAGATTAAGGGATAGAGCATGTGAAGTAAGGCTCCTTTCTTAAGCTTGAGAATACTTAATATGTGCATGTATGCATGTAATTGCAATGTAGGTAGGCTGGGTTGAGAGCTCATGGTTAAAATAATAGATTTGGCAGTTAAAAAAATTACAGAATGGTGTCTGTAGCCATGAAACTAAGAGATTCTTAAGAGTTTGTAGAAAAGGGGAAGGATCTGTATGATATTATAAAGTTGAAACATAAAAGAACTGTAAAGCAGAAACAGAAGTGGAAGAACTAGTAACCTGTAACAAAAACTTAACAATGAGGTGGTGATGTGTTATGTACATGTACCAGTTCAACACAAGGAATGTAAACATGTACAAAAATAAAAGGAAGGGGATCAAGAGATGAATGAGGAAAGGAGAAGATGAAAAAAGGAAATAAAATATATTGTGTACATGTACCAACTTCCCACACAAATATAAACGTACTTCATGTATACTAATTGAGATGGTTAAGGTTATAAATGAGATGGTTAAGGAGAATTACTGAGTACTGTGTGAATATGTGTCTGTCTGTGAATGTATAAAAATTAGACCTCCAGAAATGGTTAGATTTTTCTGAGGATATGGCCAAAAAAAAAAAAAAGAGTAGAAGAATGAGTAATGTTCAACAACATTGAAGAGAAAAAATATATCCCATCAAGTTGAAGAAGTTACAGGAAAAAAGTAAAGAATAGTGAGTGCTAAACTAAGCAAAGTTGTAAAATACTTTCTGTGGTACAATGTAGATGTGCCTCCGAACAGTCTTTCTAAAAGAAGGAGCCTTCAGGCCAGGCATGGTGGTGCACGACTGTAATCCCGGTACACGGGGAAGCTGAGAAAGGATAGCTATGCTTTCAAGACCACCCTGGTCTAACAGTTTAAGGCTACTCTGAGCTACGTAGGAAAATCCTGTCTTCAGCAAAAAAACAAAAACAAGGTGGAGGTTCACCGATAACAAGTACCCTTTGATAAAGGAGAGCCCCTGGAGGTGTTAACTCTTCAAAGCTTTACCTTTACTTCACAAGCACCTTCCATTTTTAAGATAGTCCTGAGGCAGGAAACTTCAAGGGCTCATGGGGCGTGCAGGCAGCTTAGGCAGCACTTATCCACAGCAGCCATTGTGTGCTACGGAATGTAGGTAGGTTCATGGAAGCAGTATTACCAGTGAAGTCAAAGGAGTGTTATTTGTATTTTATATTTAAAAGAAAAAAGTGTACTGTAATTTTTACTTGTGTCTTTTAATTCAAAATTCTGTGCTGAGAGAGCCTAAAGCCATTGTTTTGTGCTTATCCTCACATAAGTGTATCTGTTGACTTAAGGAGGTCATGCTGTGTTGTGTTGTATTGTGTGGTTCTACGCTGTGCTTTGTTGAGACCAAACACCTCGGGGGCTAAGGCCTTAAGGAAATGCTAAGCCTGTGTTGCTTGAAAGCAAAGTTTGACTTCTTTGATCCTGTTTATTACCTATAGCCATTTACAATAAGGTCTTATGAATATTACTCCCTTTGCCTCAAAAGGAATTTTTCTTTTCTATTGCAGGGTTGATGCCCCTTCATGGACTTAAATATAAACTTAGATATATTGATCTACATAGTAATTGTATAGACAGTATCCACCACTTACTTCAGTGCATGGTAGGATTACACTTCTTGACCAATCTTATTTTGGAGAAGGATGGAGAAGGTAATCCTGTATGTCACGCACCAGGTATGAAAAATTAATATATTGTGTAGCTGTTCCTGATCTTTTATTTTTGTCTTTACCCTTAACAGTGTTTTATTATGCCTTAAAAAAAAATGATTACAAAAATAGACAGGTTGCTGTGACAAGATGGATACAGCATGAATGGATCAGTGTTTCTTATATTTGAACAGTTTTATATTTGATAAGCAAATGCATCAAAATTATACTTTATTATGAAATGCTCTAATATTATATTATATAATTATAAAAAAGAATGTAGAAATCTCTTTATCAATAATCAGTTTTCTCCAAGATACAGTATACTGAACAAGAAAAAAGCAAGCTCCATTTGTGTGGAAAAAAAACCCTAACACATACCCTTTGTGTTGGGATAAAACTAAATATCCAGAAAATACAGAAAGACTAGTAGTATTAGCTAGTTGCATGGAAGGGAACTCTAGCTGGAGACAGAAAATGTTGAGAAAACTATACTGCATAACTTTTGGGCTTTATACCATGTGAAGTTATTACATTTTGAATCAATGATTTTTTAAACCAGAGCGAGATCTCCATTTGATCTAAGTCAAAATCAATAGTTAACAAAAATCTAAGGCAGACCAAACTGCTGTTTCTAGAATTCAGTTTTACTGCTTAACTAAACAAGAGAGAAACATCTGGAATATAATTAACCTTCTGAAGATCCTCTTAGGTATAAGCTGGCTACAGGGACTTTGTCTCTGTCAAATATACAACTATGAGAAGGCTTTTTTATAGCATTTCTGTCTGTTGATTATGTATTCCGCAGAAAATTCATTTTTATTTTCTAGCTATCTTGTCTCAAAGAACTTTAAGTTTCTATAATTTGAGTTTTGGGTTTTCATGTTTTCACTTTCTTTTTTTAAATTAGGTACTTTCAGTTTAGTCCCTTTTCTCTAGAATTGAAGGAAAAATTATTGCTGAGATCATTTCTCTCAAAATTTCTAGTACTGATTGGAAAAATTTTCTTCTTTCAGATTTTTTTCCAGCAGTTTTATTGATCATTATTAGAAAGTTTGAGAATTACAGTTGAGCAAAACTAATTAATTAGGTGGAACACCAAATTAATGTTACTTTATCAGGTTTCTCATGTTTAATATTCCTTAGGGAAAACAAACTACATTAAGTACTTGATAGATCACGTATCTTAATAATTAGTTAATATGCAGAGAGAAAGAGAGGTGTTGTAACAATGCTCATGTTATTAAATCCTCACTTGGGAAATGTCCATACTTTGAACATATATGTATTGTCCTGATTTCTATTTATGAAATTTATGTTTATGTTTGTATTAAAAATAAAAGATATGTTTAGCTTTCATCCCAGGATAAATTGCTGCTGGTTTCATGTATTCATAGTTTTAGTTTTTCAGAACAGAGATGATTTTATCTTTCAGACCTTCACCAGGATTACACTATGTGGAAGGATGAGGGGGTGTACTGTTTCTTGCTTTTAATGATTATGTACTGAACAAGTTGAATAAGTAATGTTTTCACAAGTTAATTAGTTGCTTTCTTAGAACAACTATTATTCAGGTGATTTATCAAGTAACTTAGTTTTCTTTACAAATGTTTAGCCTTTCTTTTGAAGTCTTTAAATTTTCATTTTGAATGATTTATTTCCAAGGATACAGAGAAATTATTCTCCAGACTTTGCCACAGCTTAGAATCCTAGATTGCAAGAACATATTTGGTGAACCAGTAAATTTGGAAGATGTAAATTCTTCACACCTTCAGTGCTTAGAAGGTCTTTTGGATAATTTAGCTTCTTCTGATTCTCCCTTAAATATAAGTGAAGATGAGGTATGGTATTGGACATTTTTCTAATATAGAAAATAACTTCAATTTTTAATTAATAAATGTAAATTTTTTTAAGATTTTGAATTTTTTTGTGTCATAGATCGTTGAAAATGTTCCAGTGGTGACACTACCCATCGGAGAGTTATCCTCCATGGAGAAATTTGAAAGTACACCGGTAGATACTGTTTTGACATCGTTTTTATCTGTATGTCCATCTTCTGAACCAGAGAAAATTAATCATGAAAGTGATTTTCAGAATGAGATGAAACTTCAGAAACTAGATGATCAAATTTTACAGCTTCTCAATGAAGTAACTTCATTCTGTTTTTCTAAAGCCCAATATGTATTAAGAAAAAGTAGTTTAAAATAATATAAAATAAAAATGATGTACAAGCAACCCAGGCAGAAACAATCTACACTGAATATAGGAGCAGCAGTTAAAAAAGGAAGAAATAGATTGTATATTTCTCATTCATTTTCCCTGTTTCTTTATGTGTGTTATGTAATATCTTTGTTTTGTTCTACAGTAGTTCTCATTGCTTTTGTCTACTCACCTTTTCTGTACACCTTAATAAGCTCCACAGAGGATACCCAGGTGACTTTGATCTAAAGCCTCATCAGTTACTTGCTGCTCAAAACTCCTTCTAGAATTTACAGCAGGATGGCAAATTAACTTAGTTCCTGTTTCAATTTGAAATTCCAACGTGATATCACCTAATTAATCTCTTTTCTGAGCTCTTAAACACTTTTTGTGACTGCTACTTATTGTCTGGTTTTTAAAATCTGTGACCTATGTACAAGTCATTGCTCCCCAAGTCTCTAGGTCTCAACACAGCATTCTTGCACTAATCCATAGTGGTTTTTTCCCCTCCTTGGATGCTGCCCTTCCCTAGCTGCAATGGGTTGTTTGCCTTCTGCCTATTTGTCACATACTGGCCAGAAAGATTGTTAGTTCAGTATCACGTTGAATTAGAATTTGTAACCAAATTTTAATGCTCATGTTTTATTCTCAAAATAAGGTGCAAGGAATAGAAAATGCATTAGCTATGCATTAACTATGATTCAGTGGATTTTTATTAATCCTAAACTATCATCATATATACAACACTAACATTACTGGATAAACAAAAAGACTGCCTTGGGCAATTGAGAATAAATGAGATACTGAGGATTCTGTATGTCAGAAATACCTAGAGGTTTTAGTCTGAGCCATATAGGGAGACAGTAATGGGACTGGAGAGGAATGCTGGCTTACACATTCTGTGATAGCTTTGATCCCATATGAAAGTTTTGGACTCTTCCATTTCCTCAGATTTCATTGTTCATTTGTCTAATAGTTAACTCTTCTACTAAGGTCAAAACTTACATTTGAGCTTAATAACTTAAAAATCAAGTAAACTTTAACATCATCTAGGATACTCCCATTTCACTCTCATGATAAGCCAATGAAGTAAATAGTGAATAATAACTGTTGTCCTTGTTATATAAAAAGAGATCTAGGACTTTCAACAAGTCGTTTACCTAGAAGTTCTTTATTAATAGGACAAAATTGAGTTCCAACCCAAATCTGATTCACAGCTGTATTTTTTTGTACTTCTTTATTTTTTAAAGAGAGTAAAAAAAATAAATAAAACAATACAGAATTTCACTAAACAAAATCATAATAGGAATTCAATAATGGCTGTTCATTGTATAATGTTATCTTCAAATTAGTTTTTTGGATTACCAGGTTTAAGAATGCAAAATTGCCATTTGAGAAGAAAATCACTTTTCTGATTATTGTTCCTACCATAGATAATTAATATTAGTTGTAGAGCAGTGGTAGCAAACCTGTGGCACGTGTGGCGTAGTGGGCTATATCACTGAAAGCTCTAGTTTGCCATCACTATTGTAGAGCTTAATACAAAAAGAATTATACAATATGTACTCTTTATTGTAAGGCTTACATGCAGCATGATCTTTTTTATCAATTTGATAAAAATTTTGTTATTTGCATTAATTTTACTGTAGCCTTTCTACTGTGTATACTGCTGTTTACTGTAATTTGAATTTGTAATTTCAATAATGATTAATGCTATTGAGTACTTTCTCATACTCATTCATATATTTTTGTTAAGTATCTAAAATTTTTATCCATTTTTATTGGATTATTTATTACCAGAGTGTAGAAATTGGTTAACATATTTTGTTTTGTTTTTTTTTTTTTTTTTTTTTATTTATTTATTTGTGTGTGTGTGTGGCCAGCCCAACCCACCAGGGGACGGGGCTGGCCGGCATGTGGTGCTGGGGGATTGAACCGCGGTCCCTGTGCTCTGCCAAGCCTGCTCTAAGTAGGTGCTCTAGACCACCGAGCCATCTCACCAGCCCTGGTTAACATATTTTGGATGCCAGTATTTTAGCAGATGTATCTTGTGTCACTAGTCCATTCGGTGGGGCACATATTTTATTTCCTTAATTGTATTTTATTAGCAGCAGTTTTTAACTTCAATAGTCTAATTTCTTATGGGTTTTTTATGCTTATTTGTGCATTCATATATCCTCCAAAAGTTTTGCAACTTACCTTTTGTATTTACATCTGTATATATGGTAGGGGCTGAAGTTCACTCTTTTTCCATATGGCTATTCAGTTATTGCAGCACCATGTATTGAAAGGCTTTTCTTTTCATCGGATTTCTTTGATTTTTTTTTATTTAAAAATATCAAATAACCTTACAAATTGTAAGATCTAGCTTTAAGCTCCCTTTCCTGTCAGCATTTTAATTGTATTTTTCAGTTAATTTTTCCTTTTTATAAGTTATCAGCATAAGACTGTTAATACTTCCTTACTGTCTTTTAAATTTTTGTATGTGGTAATGAGATCTCTTTCATTACTGACACCAGCAATGCGTGTTCTTCCCATCTACCCCATTACCCTCACCACCCCAGTCAGTGTACCTAGGGGCTTTGGTGATCATTTCAGACAGCTCTTCCTTTATCTCTTGTTTCCTATATTTTGACTTCTGCTTTTTTATTGTATTTACTTTTAATTTACTTTGCTCTTCATTTTCAAGTTAATTGATAAGCACTGAGGTCATTTCACGTTAGACCTGTGTTCTAGTCATCTAAGCAATATATTTTACTGTGAATATTCCATTTCCTGCATTCTACAAATTTTGTGGTTTTGCTTTCATTATTATTTAAAAGTACATTCTAATTTTTCCTTGATCTAAGGATTCTTTAGAATATTTTTATTAATTTTGATATATTTCTGCTTCTATCAATATGTTACTAATATTTGACATTTATTTTGTTCAGAGAACATACCTGAATTTCAGTCTTTTTTAATGTAGTAAAAGTTACTTAATATCCAGCATATGATCTTTGTGGATATTCTTTGTGTTATTATATATAATATAAATTCCACGGTTGTTAAGTGACTGTACTTGATAGTATTCTCAGGTAATCTATATTCTTATTAATTTTCTGTCTGGTTGTATCACTTCCTGATTCTTAGTTTTTGGTTTTGGGGCTTTTATTTTGTTTTAATTATTTGATTTAGTTCTCTCAGTTGCTGCATGAGTGATACTAAAATATTTATGTGGATTTGTTGGTTCCTCGCTTTAGTTTTTTCAGCATTTGCATGTAGGCTCTGAATCTCTTTTGTTAACGACTACTTTATCTTTTTGATGAATTGACCCTTGAAGCATATTTTTAGAATTATCCATCGATATTTTTTTTTTCTTTTACATTATTTTCTCCAGTCTTCAGAGTTTTCTGTACAAAGTTAACATTATTTCAAATAATCTTTTATTTCTTTTTTTTTTAATGAGTAATAGCATTTGGTTTAGCTGTTTTCAAGAATTTATCTTTTCTGGAATCAATAAAAAGTGTGATACATTCAAAGAGAAACAATTTCTCTTTGTTTTTGGTTTTTAGCAGTTTGTTTTCAGCATTTTGGCTACATGTGCCTTAAGGATAATTTTTTTCCTCATATGTATAACTGTTTAGGGTTTGAGATTCTTGAATATATAAATAATTTATGTCTTCACCCAGTTTAAAAACTTTTGATATAGTTTCTTCAAATATGTTTGCCTCATTTTATTTATTTATTTATTAGATTCCTCATAAGCATTTTTTCCCATAATTTTATTGAGAAACAAATAGCAATGAGACAGTTTCAAACCAAATTGGTAGGACAGTTTCAATAATTAACACATTGCATGCATTCTTCCTAGTGTTTAGTTTCTGTACAAGATACGGACATGACATCCTATTTACAAACACCATTAGAACAAATCTCTCTACTCATTAAGAGAATGTAACTATATATCTATCCTAACCACTTTGAATACACAGATACAAAATGGACATTCATCTGTATCCCCTTTTTTTGTTTAGTTCCATTATTTGAATATTATAGGTGTGTAAACTCAGCAAAATATTCTAAAAGAGTCCAGGAGCCCATAATAGTATTGGGTCTTCCACTTCACTGGCAATGTCAGAAATTGTTGACCTGAGTCCCCTACAGCTCAACATAACAGCATGGCTTTACTTCTTATATTTCATTTTTATACTTTTCTGCTGGATGGTTGAGACCAAGATAAAGCAGGACCTATGCAACAAGAGTTGTAGCTTTTGGGTCTGATAAGGTCAGTGAAATCCCCTCAGGATTTATCCTGAGATCCTGTACTTCAGATTGTAGAAGCTTTGTCAGTGTCAGCCATGTGGATAAGTCACGGCCATTGCTTGGCCAATGTGCTCTCTGTAAAAGCCTGAGAGAATATTTTCTCTCCATGTGACTCTCCTTAGGCACACTCTACATAATCGATCACTTTCCTCTTTGGCCCCATAATTTCCTTGATCAGAAAATTTGGGATACTACTGAGTTACATGACGTAACAGTACAAGTTCTCATATATGTCCTGAATCTTAATTGACCTTGGAAGGCTAGGACCAAAATGTTGGCCTCATAAGCTTTTTGATATTGCCTTACCACTTCCCAAAGCTTTTTACATTTATCGGCTTTTGTCTGTATTCTTCATACTGAATAATTTGAACTTTGTCCAAGTTCTATTTTGTCTCATTCTGCTGATAGTAACCTCAGCCAGTTTTTACTTCAGACACTGTGTATTTTAAGTTATAGTATCTTTGCTTCTTTTATTTCTATTTCTCAGCTGTTTTATCACTTGCGACAATTGTATATTTTTATTATCTCATTGAAAATAGCTAGGATCACTATTTTAAAGTTACTGTTGCCTAATTGAAACATTCCTGTCACCTCAGACTTAATCTGTAATGCTTGCCTTTCCTCTTCAGGAGAGGTCAATTTGTTTTTATGGTAATTTTAGAATACATGCTGGATACTGTGAATGTTATGTTGTGGTGACTCCAGGTACAGATTTGTTTTCAGCAAGCATTTCAGTTTGATTTGCCTTAAACTATAATCTTTTCTCTTAAGCAGAAATTCAGATTTCATTTTACTGCTTGTGTCCTTTACTGAGCTATTTGTAATCTACCACATGCACTTCTTTGGTTCTTCATGCCCAAAAGCCTGTATTCTCCTGCTGCACAGTTAGACTACTTCTTGCATGGTACTGCTGTGATGCAGTGTGACTGAGAGGTAAACCTATAGGAACAGAGACACCATATTCCAAGAGTCAGCTTCTGTCTAGAGTAATCTTACTTTTGTTCACTTTCCAAGAAGTTTTTATTCAGGTTTTTTTAGTTTGTTTCACTTGTATTTTCCTAGGTTTGTAATTATTATCTGTAGGAGAATCAAGCTGATAGAACCTTGCTTGTCCATGCCAGAAGATGAATTCTTTAATTTCAAATATAAGTAGTATATTAACCTTGAATCTTATAAAAAAAAAGTCTTAATATTTACAAAAAATTTCAAGTTTTATGCTGAATTGTACTTTTAGCAAACTTCGTTTTGTTTTTTTTTTTTTTATTCTAGACTTCTAACTCCTTAATAGATACTGTTCCTGAGAAAGACCTTGGACCAAAAAGAGAAACAGATATAACTTCTGAAAGTGACTATGGAAACAGAAAAGAATGCAACAGAAAAGTTCCTAAAAGGTCAAAAATTCCATATTATGCCAGAACTATGCAAAGTATTAAGCACCACAATAAAAATAACAGCGCTTTTGGAAGGTAATTGTGTTGGGTTTAGAATTCAAGTAAGCTGCCAGGTTCGGTTGCACACATCTATACCCCAGCAGCTCTTGTCTTTATTCTTCAAACAATGCCATATAATAGCTATTTACATCGTATTTACATTGTATTGAGTATTATAAGTAATTTAGAGATTGTTTAAAGTATACTTAAGGAAGTGTGTGGATTTTGTATCTGAGGTATCCCGAAACTAATTTCTGCAGAAGTTGAGGGATGACTGTATGTTTACAAAGGATCACTTTCTGTATCACTACTAAAGATATAAAATTCCTAATTCCATTGCATTCTTTTACTGGGGAAGTAAGACTGATGCACTTGAGTTTATATGGCCAGACTTTTCTTTGGCGTCAGGCAGATTTAGATGGAAAACCAAGCCCTTGTTAACTCAGGACAAAAGATAAGATGATTGCTTTTAATGCTATCTGGGTAAAGGAGACTGATATCTGTACTTTCACAATTGGGATCATGATAGTTTTTCAGAAATTATTATGCTCTGGGGCAGGTACAATTAATTTTTTACTTGTGTGATTCTCCTTTTTAAAACTGTATTATTACTTTAACTTTTTCATAGTTCTCTGATCATACTGCTATTTATGTACTCATTCAGTTGAATTATGGTCAGGACATACCCTGAACTTTACTCTGTACTTGGCTAATGATACAATCTATTTTCCCTAATATGTATCAGTTTTAAATGTGATTACTGTATTTACCATTTTTCCAAATCTTGTGTGTCATATTACCATAGTTCAAAGTACTAACAATAGCTTTTTGAAATTCTGATATATCCAAGAAATCTACCCTAACTGAATATGTTGAATACTTGCATCTACAGATTCATTTTAAGTTTTTGAGGCTCTCATCATTAATGAACATGGCACATCCATTATAAAATATATGACTTTTGATTTGTTTTGTTTTGACAGTCTTACTACCTTCAACTCACTGTGTAACCCAGGCTGGACTTGAACTCCTAGCTATCCTCTTGCTTCTGCCTCACAAGTACTTTTGATTACTAGCATGAGCCACCACACCAGGCAAAAATTCTATTTTTTCAAGTTATCATTCTATTTAATATCCTTCTTCTAAAAAGCTATTTCTGTAATGACTAAAAATGTTAATAATAGAGAACAGAGGGCCGGGGAGATGGCTCAGTAGAATAAGTGCTTCCCTGGCAAGCGCAAGTGCCCCAGTTCTGCAAAAAAAAAAAAAAAATAATAATAATAATAGAGAACAGTATAAATAATGTACTTTTCTCTGGGTATTATTCTTTGCAGTTGTAACCGTAAAATGAAACAACCTTACTTTAAGGATTTATACATAAGATCATCTTTAGCAAAGTGTAATGTATTACAAGATTCAGAAGACCAAAAGACTGAAATAATTAAAGTAAACCAAAGTGGCTCAGAAGACAACACTTACAGGGTATGATTTAAGAGATTTTAAAAAATAAATGTGAATAATCTTACATTTAAGCTCAGAGTCTCAAGACATGCTTTTCTGGGCAAAAAATATGAGTAAGTGAATTGATGAAAATAAGTTATTTTCTTTACCCTTGATTGCCAGATTTTGTGTAATGCTACTTTTTTATAATATTTAAAGGAATCAAAATGACACATTTAGGATCAGATTTAAGTGAAGTCATTTGGCACAGGTTTATGGAAGGAAAAACAGTGCTCAAGTTTTCAGTTTATGCTGGGTGTGGTGACGCATGCCTGTAATTTCAGCACTCAGGCCAAGGCAGGAGGATTGCTATGAATTCAAGGCCAGCGTGGCCTACTTACAGACCTGAAGCCCAGCCTGCACTGCATAGCAAGATCCTGTCTCAAAAAAATAATAAATAAAAGAGTTTATAATTCTTATTTCTTAAAGTAGTAGTTCCTAGCTTTTATGCTATCAGGGAATATAGAGGTTTTCTCAAAGAATCTACTTTTACACATACTCAAAAGAATGTTACATATAATTTTAAGGTTTTCATGGACTGACCTGAAATCCAATTTTGGACAAAAATTAAAGAGGTATTCAGAAATTTTAAAATCACTCAATATTTGCTTGAACAATTGAACAATTCTCATGTTATTGAAAGCTTTTAGTATGTGTTGTTATTTTATATTTTTCATTAATTTACCTTTATTTTACTTATTGGAGCACTGGCAGTTCTTTTGATCATACTGTGCACTTTTCTTTCCAATAAGAGTTGCCTTGCACCTTTGGTCCTACTGGTCTCCTTACTGATTTCCTCTCCTTCTTCTTAACTATGGGAACTGAGTATTGAGAAAATTGAGAACTAACTTTTGGACAGTAGTAATGCCAGTTAGCATTTATTGTATGGATATTGAGTGCCAGACATTGTTCTGCACTAGTCTTTGTTTTGCTTCCATTAATTTGTTTAGTTCTCACCCTAGCTCTTTGAAATAGATATTGTTACTTCCACATATAATTGGAAAAGTGGAAATAATAAGTTAGGTGACATTTCCAAGTTTACATACTGTTTTGTTTTGTTTTGGTTTTTTTCCAGTCCCTAGTTGAACAGCTGGACCAAGAAAGAGAAATGAGGTGGAAAGCTGAACTAACTGAAAAGAAACTTATGGATTACATTGATGAACTGCATAAGCAAGCAAGTGAAAAAAAAGATATTCATAGTCTGGCTCTTCTTACCACAGATAGGTAGGTAAGGTGAAAGCATATACAATTAATTTGAAGTTGTCTCGTAGCATAAAGAATATTGAACTAGAATATGTTAGTTAAAACTAGGTGTAGTGTGATAAAAATATCATGTCTATTTGATTGGAAGATTATAGTGCTTTGTTAACTTATTACAAAAGAAATGGACACATTTATTTGATGTCTTAAGCTGAGAAATATCCATATTATAAGTATAGAGCAAGAAGCATAAAGCAGAGGTTGGCAAACTTTTTCTGTGATGTGCAGGTTTTGGCAGATTTTTTTAGGTTTGTGGATCCTTCTGATCTCATGTCACATACTCATCTTCTGCAATGAGCTGTGGTACCCACATTGCACAGGTGTCTCAATTCTGTTATTTTTCCTCCTTCATTCTGTCATCTCTTTTTGTTATGCTGTTTAATGTGTCTGTTTTCTATCCTTTCTATTTCTATCTATAATTTTTTATGGTTTTTGTAATTATTTCTTTTTCATTTTCTTTTTTTTTTTATACAGGGTCTTTCTATGCAGGTTGGACTTGTAGTGATCCTCTTGTTTTCAGCCTCCCCGGTGCTGGAATTACAGGCATGCACTAGCACGCCCAGACTCTAGCACACCCCTGGGGGCAGGGCCTGCACGGCAGGCAGTATTAGGGATCAAACCCTGGTCCCTGCACTTGCCTAAACAGGCACTTAGTTTACTAATTTAATAGTCTTTTAAGTGAAAAAAATTATATGTGTATA
>NW_004524741.1:4357517-4363433 GCF_000260255.1 Octodon degus
TAATTAATTAAAAATTAAATGTTTCAAAAAATTGAACTAAGAAAAAGTTATCATGATAGTAAAGAAGTACTAAAAATAAAACATAAGATAAATGCTGGAATGGAAAATAAATGACTAGCACTTCTAACAGTTTGGTGATAGGATATCGCACAAAGTTCTAGTGTGTCCATGACACTTATTGGTGGCCAGGTGTCAGTTGTGGGGCTGAGCTACTGCTATTTCCTTGAAATCCACCCTGTAGACCCAGATGGAATCATGACCCATAGGGTGCAGGAGAAATCCATTTGTAGAGGATGCTAATGGAAATATTTTGCTGCTGTATACAAAAGAATAACTGAAAGGCTACTTTTATATACCTCTTATTCTCCTGTTTTAATTATTTGCCCTATTTTGTGGGTTTTTCCCATTCTCATTCATTGAGTTCTGATCATTTTGCTCCCTCTCTAAAACTTAATCATTTAGTAGTCTGTGTAGGCTTGGCTTTGTCATCATGAAATTCTTAATTTGTTCCTTGTCATGGATGTATTTCACTTCTCCATTATACTTGAAAGAGTTTTGCAGGGTATATGAGTCTGGGTTGGAATTTGTTTTCTCGCAAGACTTATATTACCTTGCTCCATGCTCTTCTTGACTTCATGGTTTGTGAAGAGAAATCTGCTGTTGTTCTGATGGATTTTCCTTTAAACGTGATCTGTTTCTTTTCTTCAGCTTTTAGTATATTGTTCCTGTGCTGAATTTCTGGGATCTTGATTATTATATGTCTGGAAGTGGTTTTAATTGGGTTCATGTTATTTGGAGTTCTGTATGTTTCGGTTATGTGAATGTCAGATTGTTTCCTCATACTTGGGAAGTTTTCTGCTATTAATTCTGCCCATATTCTTCTTGTATCATTTTTTATTGACTCCTTCCTTCTTATTGATGCCTATTAGTCTCACATTGTTCATCTTTGCATCGTCTTGCAGGTACTGAATTATTTTTTCCTGCATCCTAGTTGTTTTTAAGAGATCTTTTCTTTTTCACTAGCTGCTATGCTGTCTTTAAGGTCTGAAAGTCTTTTCTCACTTTCATTCAAACGGTTTTGCCAGCTTGTGATTGAGGTTTTCATTTCCTATATATCACTTTGAATCTGTTTCATACATTTTATTTCTTTCCTACATTGCTTATTCAAGGATTCCATCATTTTTATATTCTGCTCTATTTTTTTAAAAGTGTCTTCTTTAGAAGCACTTAGTACTTCTTTGATTATAGTTATCATTTATTTTTGTACTTCAGAAATTATTTTTTTTTAGAAGCATTTTTTTTAAGTTTATTTATTTATTTATTGTGTGTGTGTGTGTGTATGTGTGTGTGGCCAGCTCAGCCCACCAGGGGGCGGGGCTGGCTGGCATGTGGTGCTGGGGGATTGAACCGCGGTCCCTGGGCTTTGCTAAACTTGTTCTAAGTAGGTGCTTTAGACCACTGAGCCATCTCACCAGCCCCTCAGAAATTATTTCTGATCTGATTTCCTCTATACCTTTCTTCAGTTGTTCCTTTACTTCCAACGTAATTATTTCAGAGATTTCAGGTATATGATTTCCAATTTCTTCTATGCTAGTGTCTTCTGCATTTGTTCTCGGTGGGCTGGAGGCCCAAGACTGCATTTTATTCCCTCTCTTTGTCATTTTGCATACCACAGTCTTCTGACCTTTGGTATAGAGCTTAGATAGAGTTATTACCTTAGCACCAGATCCGGATCTATGAAGTTCAGACTCCTCCAGGTGGGTATTGCTTGGATCTGGCTGGAGTCTGGCTACTGTGCTGCACTTCTTTCTGCTGCAGCTGTTGGAGTTGAACCCTTTGTGTCACTCTGGCAAGATGTTCTGCTCCTGAATCAGCTGGGTGGGTCTTGCTTCTAGCCTCTTTGCAGGGAATTCTGCTGAAGGGTTCCACGCTGGGCCTGGGCTCTGGATCAATTCAGGATCCGGGGGGCCCCAGGCAGTCTCACTCACACCCTGGGCCTGGGCTCTGGGTTGATTCAGAATCCAACAGGCCCTGGGTCGTCTCACATGCCCGGCCTGCGCTCTGGGTCGAATAAGGATCCGGTGGTCTGTAATTATTTCTAAAGTTATGCCTTCTTCAAATTATTCTAGGATTTTTCCATGGAGTTCTGTTGGTTTTGTTTCTTGTCCTTGAAGGAACAATAGGTTTCTAAATTTGGAACTTGGCACAGGAAGGGTTTTGGAGGTTGTGCTTCCATTTCTTTTCTGTACAATGAATGATTACCATCATAAGACTCATTTTAATAAAAATTTGATATACACAGCTCTCAGTCCAATACCATTTACTTTAAGCATTTACTGATAAAGTGTGATGCTGATATAATATTTTGTAGCCCTTCACCTATTTCTCTTATCTATTAAACCTGTTATATAAGGAAAATTATAATATCTCACTAGTACTTTTATGAAAACCTCTGTAATTATGCAGGTTATGGTCCATAATGCTGTTCCTAGTACTGCCACAATCACCTGCCTTCCTGACTGTATTAATTCCTTGGAACAGATTACCTAGCACCACAGTGTAAAAGAGAGGTTTATTTTAGCCCATGGTTTCAGGGGCTTAGTTCATGATGAGCTGGCTCCCAGCAGAAATGGCACAGTACAAGGGCCTAGCAAAGGAAAGCTGCTGAGCCTGCAGCAACAGGATGCAAGGAAAGAAGGGAGAACCCTAGATAGACCCTCCAGAGTCACAGCTCCAGTGATCCACCTGCTCTGACCAGGCCTCACTGTCTAGTAACCCATCAGCTCTGGACTGACTAAGGATTAGTCCACTGAGGCTGTGTCTGGGCCTGTTCTCCAGATTTCGTTGTAGTTGGAAGGATTCGGTCATACTTTATTTTCCTTATAAGTATCTATCTGTTCCCTGTATCTGTCTGTTTTACCTGTTTCTTGAAAATATTCATTGTTCTCTTAAAAATCAGCCTCAGTCTTTTCTATTTTTATTCAAACTCATGTTTGTTTGTTTGTTTGTGATATCTTCACAAATCTTGATATTCTCACCTATGGCTTGGTAGGTAATATATATCATTTTTACCTAACAAAGGACCTGGCATCTGACTGAATACTATATGTTGGCTTAAATCAACTTTATTTAGGCCATGTATGGTAGCTCATACCTATAATCCCAGTACTTGGGAGACTGAGGCAGAAAGATCATAGTGAGTTCAAGGCCCCAGCCTGGACTACATACTGAGTTCAGCCCCAGCTGGAACTATACAGGGAAACTCAGTCTCAAAACAAACAAAAAGTGAACTTTATCCAGATCTGTTTGGTGAACATATTTTTTCATCTAATTTTCTGTAATTATACAGGTTATGGTTCATAATACTATTAAGGCAAAAGTGCCTTGCCTATATTTCTCACAAATGGCTTAAATTTGCGTATACTTAGGCAGACTACTCCTGCTTCTTTATGCTGTTTTCTTTGCCCTAATAAATACACCATCAGTACCCAATTGGCCACTCAAAGTAGGAATCTAAAAATAATTGTTTTGCTTCCTTTCTCTTATATGCCACAGTTTATGTCTTCTACTAGTAATGGTGAACCTCTGGCACATGTAGAGCAGTGGGCTGTTTGAAAGCTCTAAAAGATTCATTGTCAGTGTTGGGAAAGTATTCCCTTCATAGCCTAAAACTGTTGTTTAATTTAACCCTTATCTATTGCCTAAATAACTGCTCCAGTTCTACTTGTCTGTAGCTTCCCAGACTCTTAATCTACATAGTCCTCAGAGTAATAAATTCTAATGCCATCTCATGTAATGTACCAAGTGAGTTGAGAGCATGAACAAAAGAAGACGAGTTTGGAGACTGCTGTCATTAAAGATGAAAGGAGGTGCCGGGCATGGTGATGCACACCTGTAATCCCAGTACTTGGAAGGCTGAGGCAGGAGGCACTCCATGAGCTCAAGCCCAGCCTGAACTTTACACAGTAGACCCTGACCAAAAAAAAAAAAAGGGTTGACAAGAACAAGAATTGGAGAAATGACCATAGCATATTTTTTTTAATAGGACCTGGAAATTACAAGAGATACACATCAAGGTGGCTACTTGTCTTCATAATTCTTTCAGAATGCTTTTCCAAATACTAGGCATTCTATCTTCAACCACTTCCATGCCTATAGTACTTGTTAAGGGGTAAATATCTAACCCAGGGTACATAAACTTAATGCATTAGTCCATGATCACAGTGCTAATTCCTGGGGTATGCATACAAACCAAATTGTGCCAGTGAAACCCCCCCTCTTTCTTTTCTGAGTTGTTTGGTTCTCACAGCTGTTAGAATATGATCCCAGAGATTTGATGCCCTTCCTGGTTTATCCTGTGCACATTGCCTTAATAAGCAGAAGGAAACCTTGGAGTCAGCATCTGGAGAATCAGGAAGATCTTGAAGGGTACTTTCATGCGCGGTTTCTTCAGGAGACTCTTAAGAGTAGTGACACCTGTTTCTCTAATCTGGTTATATGGGTCAGTGAATTCTCCCGTTTAAAAAAGAATTAGGAAAGAATTTTCAGCTATAGTTGACAGGTCCTGACTAATACAAGGCTTGGACTAACAGTGGTGTCTCAGTGAGGTCAAAGTTTACTTGATGGCCACTGTTTATACAGCACTTATATAACTTTATAACTGTATCTTTGTCTGTTTCTGCTGCTTAACATTGAATTTTTTTTAAACTACAAGTCCACGTCCAGGATAATACCTGGAACACATCTGATATTTAGTAAAGTTTTGCTGTGAAATACTAAAATTTACACAAGTTAAACCTCATTAATTTTTGTAGAAATTTTCCCTAAGTTACAATGTTAGTTTTGGGGATGAGAGAGAGGTATGCATTGCTTTTAGACCATTTTTACTGTAATTAGTGTTTGAAACATACTTCAGAGTCTCCTCTCTGTTGTAAGCATTGACACAGTAGTTTTTTGGTCATTTTTTATAAATGTAATGTACTTAATGTCATATAATTTCTGCTTTAGGCTAAAGGAGGTTATTTTTAAGGAGAGAAATGCTAAGGCACAGCTTGAAGTTATGGTTCACAAACTTCAAAATGAAATTAAAAAACTAACCATTGAATTAATGAAAGCAAGAGATCAACAGGAAGATCATATTAGACACTTAAGAACCCTGGAAAAAGCATTAGAAAAAATGGAGAGACAAAAAGGGCAGCAGCAAACAGCACAGGTATTTTTGTCTTTTAACATGTCAGTGGTGTGGGTTAACACATTCATGGCATCTATCCTGAAACAAGTTAATATTGTGTAGGGAGCCGAAAAGATGCTAGACTACTTGCAGAAATTGAATTATGTACCAGTTGTGTAGCCTGTTGTAGTGTGTCTAAATTCAGCTATCACTACTTACCCAAAGCAGTTGTTAAAAGTTGGTGGCAATATTGTAGACAGTTAAGCTTATATTTTCGCAACTAGTTTTGGAAATACTTGGAATACTAGAAAGAATTTTCTGGTCAGGCTCTGAGGGAGAAATTCCCATCATAATCAGTGATGCAGCTGAGCAGTAACTAATGCCAATGCGAACACTGATTTTGAATTAGATCAAATGGACATTTTTTTTTGTAGAGCATTGCTTATTTAATTTTGAAAATCAACTTAATTACTAGGTCCTGTCATTTGTAAGGCACTATTTTTATAATAACTGACATTAAAATAGAAGCAGGGAGATTATCATCTCAGTACTACAATTAGGTATACTTTACCCAGATAAGACTTCTCCAAGAGGTGGAACTCAAAGCCGCAGCTGCTGATAGAGAGATAAACTTACTTCGAACTTCTCTTCACCAAGAAAAGGAGCAAGTGCAACAACTTCATGAACTTCTGGCCTTGAAAGAACAGGAGCACAGGTAAATGGAAAAAATAAAAAATAAATAAATA
>NW_004524741.1:4363533-4375065 GCF_000260255.1 Octodon degus
TATATATATATATATATATAAATTTTATTGAGAAATAGCAATGAGACAGTTTCAAAACCAATTAATAGGACAGTTTCAATAATTGTGCTAATAGTGTTTGGACAGGATATCATGTTCCATCTTCTACTATGAATAACCACTATGAAGACAACAATATGCAATGTATTAATTATTAAAAATATTCCCATTTAATAATAGAGAAAGCTTCAGGGTTTTCCCCCAACATTAAAGGACAACAATTATTGTTGAGTCTGATTCATTAGTTCATGGAAAATACCACTTTTTCATATACATTAAAATCAGTAGAATAACAAGAACTACTAAAAAGCAAAAATGTGTTTGTCATTATCTATTATTTGTTATAGATGTTCATTGTTTATTATTGCCATTTGAGGTGTGGCTTATAATGAAGCTTATTTTACCTTTATCCAAATCCACTCAAAAGTTGATGTTTGTCTACAGAGCACACTGATTTGATTGACCTCTAAGTAACTAGTTGTTAGTCAGTATTATTTTTCTGAAAACAGGAATCAATAAGCTTTTTCTTTATAGGGCCACAAAGGAAATACACACAAACAAAAGTTTGTTGGGTTTTTTGTTTGTTTGTTGTGTCTTTTTTCCCCCTGTACCTACCCATGCCAGATTTCTTTGTTTGAAAGTAAGGAACTGATTTTAATTGTACATTAGGGAAAACAAAATACTAAGAAATACATCAGGACCTTTTAATGTTTTCCACTTTGTGAACATCCTTTGATTTGTATTTATTTTTCATTCTAGGAAAGAACTTGAAACAAGGGAGTTTTTTAGCGAAGCTGAGTTCCAGGATGCCTTAGCTAAGGAAGTAGCCAAAGAAGAGAGAAAGCATGATCAAGAAAAAAAAGAATACCAAGAGAAAATTGACGTATTAAACCAGCAGTATTTGGATTTAGAACATGAATTCCGTATTGCTTTAACTGTTGAAGCCAGAAGGTTTAAAGATGTAAGTCCTTAAAAGCCTGTTTCCTCATATAAATAATAACTGCTTCCCTTGCTGTTGGGCAAACATAAGATTCTAAGTGGTGAAGAAAGTACTGGAACGGACCTGAAGAATCTGAATTCTCTCCCATAACTGTGCAGCAGTGTTTGGCAAAACAAAATCCTAGGCCCTCCTTCTTTTTTTGATGAAGTGTTATTCAAAAGGAACCATGCCGTTTATTTACTTATTACCTGGGACTGGTTTTGTATTGGAAAACTAGAGTTAAAGATCATATGGCCTGGCCTGGGAAACCCTAGATCACAGTTTGGCAATCCCTGTTGTCGAGGAGCACTCTTGCTCCTCGGGCTGCTTACCAGATACACTCTGGCTCCCATTCTCCCTTCCTTCCTCAAGGACATAGCTTTGGCAAATCTTCCCTTTCACTCTTACATCAACAGTGTTTCCCTGTGTATTCAGTCATTCCCTTCAGCATACAGATGACACTGTGATATTTCTCTTAAGAAAATTCTCTTGACCCCATTTGGTTACCACCTTGTTTCTGTTTGTCATTTACAACAGAACTTCTCAAATATGTATGTCTGCCATCGCTGATTTTCTTCTTTTCTATCCTCTAACCTGCTCTAGTCAGGCTCGTATGTGTACTGCAGCACTCGGGAGGCTGAGGCAGGGTAATTGTTGTGAGTTCGAGACCAACCTGAGCTGCATAGCGAGACGGGTCTCAGAACAACAACAAATGAAAGTGGACAGCAGCATCCACACTGGGAATCATCAGTTAAGTCCTCATCTGATTTGACCTCAGAGCAGTATTGGACCTCTCTGCTGCTGTCTCCCCCACCAGATTCTTCTCTTGGTTACCAACACAATTCACTTGTTGGTTTTCTTGGCTTTCTGTCATTTCAGCCTATTTTCAGTTTCTCCTATTGTTGTGTTGTTTTCACCCAAATTATTTCTGAATGCTCAAATTTCAATTATTAAACCCTTTTTCTAGACAACAGTCGATATCTTTGTAAATTCTTTTACCATCATTTTTTATCTCTAGTGTAGTCCTTTTTCCTGAATTCCAAACTTACAGTGTGAGCACCTGTTTAACATCTCTGCTCCTAACCACTGTCTTTCCCCGAGATTTTCTACTCCATCTTCCATCTCAGTTAAAGATACCACCTACCTTCTGCATGCTTAAGACTCCATTAGAATTAGTGTGCACTCCCATTTTTCTGCCACTCCATATCTGCGGCCTCAAGGCATTTTGTCATCCCTATTAAAACAATATTTATGGTCATTTCTTACCATCTCTTTTTCTGCCACTTTGGTGTAAGTCACATTATCTTTCACTTGCATTACTTTAAGAACATTTTAATTGATCTTCATAATTCTATCATATCCCCAGTTTCTGTTTATACTGACCACAGCATCTGTAATGTGCTACTAAAATACAAATAGATCATACATAGGACTCCCCTCAATAGCCTTTGTTGTCCCTTCATCTTAATCTGTTGAACCCTCAAAGTTTTTCAGAGTTAAACCCTCTACAAGCCCTCAAGGTAACTCCAAGGAATTTATTTATTTATTTTATTTATTTATTTTGGTCTTTTTTGAGCCTTGGTCTTGCTCAAATGTAGTTCAAGCTGGCCTTAAGCTCACTTTGTAGCCCAGACTCATCTTGAACTCACCACGATCCTCCTGCTTTGCCACCCGAGTGATGGGATTGCAGGCATGCGTCACCACACCCGGCTCCTGGAAGTTAACTTTTAAACTGTTAATATAAATACTTCTTTAATCTCCTTTCATCCATACAACTGCAGTGACACTAGGCTTTGTGTTTTAAAAAGCACATTCCAGCCTAGAAGAATTGCCCTGCATATTCACTCAAGAGTTGTTTTCTCAGTGATTGTACTATTTGAAATTGAGCCTTCCTTTCTCTGTACTTCTGTACCTCTAACCATTTTTCTCCCTAGCACATAATATCTAACAATAAGTACAATAAGCTACATATTACCTTTACAAAGGTAGAGATTGTAATGTATGTTATTCATTGGTATATTGCATTGTCTAGAAAATGGCTGGCATGTAACAGGCCTTTAGTATATACTTGTCAAGTGAATGACTTCTAGCTTTGGATCCAGCAATTCCCTAGATAACTAGATGAATGGATAACCTCCCCTATTTTGTGTTTCTTCATGTAGAAATTAATAAATTGAAACAAATTATCTACATTTTATTTTTTTAGCTAAAACTGATTCTAGAAATAAAAGCTATAAGCTATTTCCACCAGCAAATATTTCTCTTTTTCTTTTTTTTTTTTTTTTTTTTTTTTTTTTTTTTTCTGGTACTGGGAATTGAACTCAGGACCCTGTGCTTGCCAGACAAGTGCTTATTTTACTGAGTTATCTCCCGGCCCTCCAAATATTTCTAATTATTTAGAGAGCTGCCATTTATAATGTAATTCTGAAATACAGGTTAAAGAAGGTTTTGAAAATGTTGCAACTGAGTTGGCCAAGAGCAAACATGCTCTTGTTTGGGCTCAAAGAAAAGAAAATGAATCTTCTTCTTTAATTAAAGATCTAACCTGCATGGTAAAGGAACAAAAATCAAAACTAGCAGAAGTTTCCAAAATGAAACGGGAAACAGCAACAAATTTACAGGTAAGATTTTTTAGCATTATATTTTGTTTTAATCTTATAATGTCTTTTTTAAAAGTTTGTTATGACTTGAGGAGTACACAACATGAACTTTTAAATGATACAGCTTACATATTGTGTATGAGAAAATTACAACTAATCAGAGAAAATAGGATTTTACAGATGTACATTAAAATGGTTTTTAAGTAGGCTGAGTGTGTTAGCACATGCCTGTAAGACCAGTAGTCAGGAGGCTGAGGCAGAAGGATCTCTGAGTTCAAGGCCAGCCTGAGTCGCATAATGAGTCCCTGTCTCCAAAAACATAAAAGTTTTTAAGTGAAATAAGTGAATTTTATGAAACATGTTAAAAAGGTACTGCTTCTATAAAGTTACAACAAAAATTGAAAAGGTGATCCTCAAAGAGTTGAAATTGGAGAAACATGATTTGGATTGCTGATACTAAGTTTGTGGGGGTGGTAGTGGTGGGTTTTGGACATAGTTAGCTATAATGCCTTTATTGTGTCAGCATTAGACATTTTTGCTATTTTGTACAAGGTAACTCCCAAGAAGTGAGCTTTTAAACTACTGGTATAAATACTTCTTGAGAAATTTTCATTATTATAGGCAATGATTCTAGAAATAAATTTGTAAAAGTTTATCTTTTACAGATTTTAGAGTAAAATTAACAGTGTTCAAAGGAGTGGCACTAGGGCTGGGGAAATAGCTCAGTAGAATAAGTGCTTGTCTGGCAAGCCCAAGAGCCTGAATTCAAGCCCCAGTTCCGAAAAAAAAAAAAAAAACATAAACACAAAGGAGTGGCACCTACTGACTTTATTTCATAAACTTATATTTGTGATTAGTTAAATTTAGCAACATTTATTTTGTATTTGTTTAAATAACATTTTTCTCATAAAAAGGCAAAAGTAAGCATTCACTATAATAATTATTTTGCTTTTTTTTTAATTTTGGGGGGCCATACAGAATCAAATCAACACTCTTGAAATTTTGATTGAAGATGACAAGGAGAAGAGTATTCAAATAGAACTTCTCAAGCATGAAAAAGACCAGCTTCTTTCTGAGCTAGCAGCCAAGGAATCACTAATTTATGGTTTAAGGACAGAAAGAAAAGTGTGGGGACATGAGCTGGCACAACAGGGTAAAACTCTCAAATTTTCAATGGAAATAGCCATTCTTAGAATGAAATAAACCTGGGTATTAGAATAAAAAGGGCATAAGCTACCTAGAGATGCCAAGAAAAAAGATGACTCTATGTAGAAGAATAAGTAGACATTTGTCAGCCCAACAGGAAAGAGTGCCTCTTAGGAAAAGGGAATAGTTTACTGAAGAAGTTATAGCTCTGAGGGCTGAGCATGTAGCCCACTGAGAGAGTCCTTGCTTAGTGTGCGCAACCCAAGTGCAGTCTTCTAGAGTGCCAAGAAAAGTTAATACTCTAGATATTTTTAATTTGTAATATAAATTTATATAAAAATATTCAACTATATCATTTCTTTGTGGTAAACATAAAAAATGCCTTAGCTCAGATATTTCATTGTTTTCTTGCCAATATAATTGGGCTACTTGTTCATAATATTAATACTATTGTGCATGCAGAAATGTAAAGTGGGGGCGAGGGAGATAGCTCCGTGGCTTAAGCGCCTGTCTTAAGCACAAACACAAAAAAGGTCCTAAGTTCAATGATGCAAAGTGGTACATGAGTAAAAACTTCTTTTAAGTTTAGGTAAGCCCTTGGTCCTATTCTTTTTCCAATCATTATCAAGTAATAGATAACAGACTTCTTTATGACATTCATAGACAACTTAAAAGTTATGAATATTCAAATGTTGGTTTTCACAAGGCATTTCTCATTTACCAATTCTATGTAGGAATTCTTTTTTAAATCTTCTATTGGAATTATTATGATATGGTTTGATTGCCATAAGATGAATTATACATTACTTGTTCTTGGCTGTATTTGTAATTTTAGTTATTTAGAAAGCTTTTTCTTTTTCTTGTATTTTTGGTCTCATCTCTTTTTTATATAAATACATTAGCTGCCTTGGTTTTTTGGTTTTGTTTTGATTTGTTCTGTCTCCAACACTATAGATTAGATTTTTATATAATACAAAATTTGCAAGGTATATTAATGTTTCTAATTGGGGTTTCTTTCTTAGGATCATGTCTGGCTCAAAATCGTGGAAAATTAGAGGCCCAGATTGAAAGTTTATGTAGAGAGAATGAATCTCTGAGAAAAGCAAAAGAAAATGAGAGTGATACATTAAGAATAAAGTGCAAAATTATAGAAGACCAAACTGAAACTATTAGAAAATTAAAAGATGTAAGTTTGAAATTTTCTTTTGAGAAAAGAGCAAATGTCATGTTTGAAAAACCAGGGGACTCTCAGAGTATCCAAAAAATAGTGTATCAGTGATTCCCAACTGCTTTGGAACTTAATAAAGTCTTGTATTTCTTTTTATAATATTTACCCCTATACTCTTAAAATGCTACTAGAGATTTATTAACAAATTTTATTTTTATATTAATTTTATTGACAAAGAAGTAGCAATAAGACAGTTTCAAAACAGGTTAGTAAGATAATTACAATAATACATTGCATATTGTCTTTGTAGTAGTTATTCATAGTACAAGATGCAGACATGGTATCTTGTCTAAGCACTATTAGTTCAAAACTTTCTTCTCATTGAACTAAGAGAAAATAGTGTATATCTATGCTATTTTGTATATACAGATATATGTATTTTTTTCACTACAAAATAGTCCTCCATTTATATCCCCCTTTTTCATTTACTTTTGTCAGAGATGGGTATTCCATTGCATTCATATATTGTAGGTGCATGAATTCAGCAAAGCAATCCAATATAGTCCTGTAGTCTATAATAGTAGTGAGTTATCCACATGTATGTGAACTTTTATTATAACTTTTACATAACTAGAATTATTTGGGGATCAGTTAGCAAAATTAACATTTTTGTTTAAAATACCCTTTTAAATATCAGTTTGTTAAACCATATTTCATTGATCAGAGTGAAATATTTAGGATTAACAAAAAAATGTTATTTTCTAAAAGTGTCTACAGGAAAAAGATGAACAAATCAAACTGTTACAAGAAAAGATCACTGAAATAGAAAAATGTGCTCAAGAACAACTTGATGAAAAATGTTTACAGCTGGATAATATAATAGAAAAACTTGAAAAGCACAACGAAAGAAAGGAGAAAATGAAGCAACAGTTAAAAGCAAAGGAATTAGAACTTGAAGAAATAAGAAAAGCTTACAGGTATTTTACAGTATTTTCCACAAAGAAGAAAAATGTGGCTTAATAATTTCACATAACTAATTTACTTTTGAAATTACTTTTCATCATAGTACACTTAATCAGAAATGGCATGATAAAGGAGAGCTTCTGAGTCATCTGGAAACACAAGTAAAAGAAGTAAAAGAGAAATTTGAAAACAAGGAAAGGAAACTTAAAGCAGAAAGGGACAAAAGTATTGAAATACAAAAGTAAGTATTAAGATCCAAAGGATGTGAGATCTCTAAACATCATTGAATTGCAGTGGGTGAAATATATGAACAAACAGGTACCAAAGTGGATGGGACAAGCCAGGCATGGTGGTGCGCATTATAATCCCAGCACTCAGGAGACCTTGGCAGAAAGATCACCAGGAGTTCAAGGCCAGCCTAACTATATAGCAAGCCCCTGCATCAAAAGAAAAGTCAAAAAATATGTGGAACATAGTTGCTAAGAACTTTTATAAAATTTAAATAACAATACTTCCTATCTTTGTTAGATTAAAACAATGACATATGGGGCTGGTGAGATGGCTCAGTGGTCTAAAGCACCTACTTAGAACAAGCTTAGCAAAGCACAGGGACCGCGGTTCAATCCCCCAGCACCACATGCCAGCCAGCCCACCCCCTGGTGGGCTGAGCTGGTCACACACACACACACACACACACACAAATAAATAAAATTTTTAAAAAAAAATAAAACAATGACATATGCATAGTATATATTTATAAATATACATGAGTTATATGAATTAAATAATTTGTAGACTAGTGCTTCACACATAGTAATTGCCTTTTGCTTTTCTTATATGATTGTTTTAAAACTGTCTGAGTGACAGTAGCTAATTCTGTATTTGGTGTGCTCCATAAGAGGCAGAAGCAAATGCACATAGCAGTCAGCCTTCACCAGCTGAAGATGAGAGCTGATTTTTAAAGAGACATTGCCATTCTTGTGTGCATTCTGCAGTACTCAAGAAGAAATAAGCTTTTACTTTGTTCTGTGTATAAGTAGGCCTGTTAAAATACTTCATAAAATTGATGAGAATAGATAATATAGTTTAATGATCAGTTCTCATATCATGACACAGAGTGGAAGCTGGAGAATATGGCCCAGTGGCATAAGCACCTGCCTGGCAAGCACAAGGCCCCAAGTTCAATCCTGGTACCACAAGGGGTAAAAAAGCTATTTTGTAAAGATACAGAGTGGTGAGCGAGCTGGCACATAATCATCATCGCACCACTCAAGAGGCCAAGACAGGACAGTCACCACAAATTTGAGGCCAGCCTAGACTATATTGAGAGACCCTGTCTCAAAAAATAACACCAACAAAAAGATAGTAGTATCAGTCATATGACATATGGCTATCCCCTCCGCTACCCCCCTTTAAAGCCTCATACACAGATCCTACACATGTATATGGAGGTTTTTGGTTTTTTCATGACTTTACTTTGTTCATTTTTTGTTCTGCTTTGTTTTTCAAAGGGATGCAGTTGAAAAGCTTCATAGTATGGATGATGCCTTTAAAAAACAAGTAGATGCAATTATTGAAGCTCATCAAGCTGAAATAGTACAACTGGCAAGTGAAAAGCAAAAATGCATTGATTCAGCAAATTTGAAGGTACTATAAATAAAATTCACTCTAATAATCAGTATTAATTGGTTATAGCTAAGTAAATCAGATGTTTGGCAATTACAAAGAGGGACAGCCAGTGTGATTTTACAACCTAATAGAAGTGAGAGATGTTCTGAAACTATCCTGAAACCAGGCTTGTTAATACTTAGGTTTAGTGCAAAACATTAATTGTACTAAAGCCAGAATTTTAAGTTTGATCCTAATATGTACATTCCCTGCACTCTCTTGGTATTTTAATTCTCTAACCAATCTTAAATGGAAATTCCTTCAGTTAGACATGTTAGGCGAGAATATGAATCTTTTAAATATAATCCATAAAAATGTGGTGTCATAAAAACATTATCAAAAAAGTTCCTTATTAGGTTTTAAGACTGCTCTATCTTGATAATGTTGATAATGAGTCTCAGGTAAGGCTAGATCAAAGGCAATATCTGAATCACCTGTGAAGTTTTTTTTTATAATACACATCATGAGCTTCCCCCTAGAGACTTGCACACCTGGATCAAGTACAAGTGTTTTTAAAATCCCCTAGTTGATTCTGGTGTGACCTCTCTGTTGAGATCCAGTACATTTGGGCATAGTTGTGAATCTCTTTCCTAGATTTTGAAGTTTCAGTAAAAAAAACTAAGGTATCTAAGCGATATTCATAAATGAGGAACTAGAGAGAATTAGCAACAGAAAGAGTTGTGCTACACGTAAAATCTAAACTGCTATGTTGATATAAAATTATCTTCAGGACTCTATGCACAGAGAAAGAATGAGGAACATTTTAGAAGTCATCACAATGAGTAAAGATTTTTCCCCAGATATTTCAGGTATTTTGCTTAATATTTACTAAGTGTGTAACAGAAATACATCAGGTAATACAAAATAAAGTTGTAAGGTAAGGCCCACAGCCAAAAGGAAAATACTGAGTTCAGGGTTTGCTCTCCTGCCAACATTAAATAATATTGAAGAGAACACTTTGTTAAAGAGTTAGAGAATGGATCCAAGTTTCAGTGTGATAATCCTGTATGTAAGGGTGGACAGGGGACAGTTTGAAGTAGAAATAATAGTTTTCCAAGCAAAAAAGGGCTTCAGAAACTTGTATTAGAGATTAGGAAGAATAAAGTAAATAGAAAAGGATAGTCATATTGGTTGTGTTGAGGTGTTTGCAGGCAAGAGATTTTCAAACCAGAGTTAACACTGCCAAATGCAGAGATTATAAAAGAACATAAATCATAAAAGGATCTCTCAAAATGATTATATGTTAGAAATGCACAGGAGCTGGGCATGATGATGTGTGCCTGTAATCCCATATTTTGTAGAGGATGAGGCAGGGAGATTGCTAGTTTGAGGCCAGCCTGGGCAACTTGGCAAGACTCAAAAGATGTAGGTTAGCACTCCTTCGGTTCAATTCTCAATGAAAGAAAGGAAGGAAAGGTTGCAGTAAGGACTACATCGAAAGAAAAGGAAATACTTTAAAATTTTGAAACTGTATAAAGAGATATATATACATATATATTTTTTACAGGTCTTAGGTCATTTTTAATCTCACTTTCAGAGCACTAATCATTAACAATGTTTGCATTGTATTCACACTGATACAATTTATTTATGTTAAAACAAATATTTTGTTTAAAAATAAGTGTGTTTTAAAGTAGTGTAACTGATAGAAGGCTTTATTCCAGTTCCTTTCTTAAAAAGCCTATTTTTTTATATTTTATTTTATTTTTTTCCCCAGTATTTATTTTTTTCCATAATTTTATTGATAAATAGCAGTGCGACAGATTCAAATCAAATTGATAGAACAGTTTCAAAAATTAACACATTGCATACATTCTTCCTAGTGGTTAATTTCTGTACAAGATGCAGACATGATATCCTATTTACAAACACCATTAGAACAAATCACTATATTCACTAACAGAATGTAACTATGTATCTATCCTAACCACTTTGAATACACAGATACAAAATGGACATACATCTCTATGCCCTTTTTTTGTTAAGTTCCGTTATTTGAATATTATAGATGTGTAAACTCAGCAAAATATGCTAAAAGAGTCCAGTAGCCAATAATAGTATTGGGTCTTCCACTTGACTGGCAATGTCAGAAATTGTTGACCTGAGTCCCCTACAGCTCAACATAACAGCATGGCTTTAATTCTTAAATTTCGTTTTTATACTTTTCTGCTGGATGGTTAAGACCAAGATAAAGCAGGATCTATGCAACAGGAGTTGTAGCTTTTGGGTATGATAAGATCAGTGAAATCCCCTCAGGATTGATCCTGAGATCCTGTACCTCAGATTGTAGAACATTTGTTAGTGTCAGTCATGTGGATGAGTCATGGCCATTGCTTGGCCAGTGTGCTCTCTGTGAAAGCCTGAGAGAATGTTTTCTCTCCATGTGACTCTCCTTAGGAACACTCTACATCATCAATCACTTTCCTCTTTGGCCCCATCATCTCCTTGATCAGAAAATTTGGGACACTACCGAGTTACATGATGTTACAGTACAAGTTCTCATAGGTCCTGAGTCTTAATTGACCTTAGAAGGCGAGGGCCAAAATATTGGCTTTCCTTGCAGTCCTCCTTTTTTTCTAATTTTGGTCTGCAAACTTAGGTTGTTAACCATCCGGAAGACAAGCTTATTGATATTACCATACAACTTAGGCTGTTAAGCTTAACCTCACTGTCTGTCTGCATATCAAACATCTTAGGCATATGGAACAGGTATTTTTCATCAAGTATTTATATGTTGAATTTTAAGTCCCTACAGAATATGATAAAAAAACATTTAAGAATTAGAATATATTTTTAAAATAGGCATAAAGAATTATGTACTTCTTATGTTTACACATAAGTCCAAAAATCTCACCATATACAACCTTGAAGCCAGACAGTCCCACAGTGTTCCTTTTCCTGTCTCTTGCTTTCATTCACCACCCTCTTCTTTTTGAACAACCATCTACCTGAGAGACATCATAGCAGCAACTGGCATGTCATGACAAGCA
>NW_004524741.1:4380690-4399089 GCF_000260255.1 Octodon degus
AGGTGCTGCGGAGTGGTGAGGGGCATCCCAAGGTGGTGGAAGAGAGTCTCACCCACACTGCACCTGGGCTGGGACCAGTAATACGTCCCGCCTGTGCAGGGTAGCTGGAAGCTCTCCCACACACTAACCAGGCATGGGCTTTAACTGGGTCTGGGGGTTCCTGGAACAGGCAGAAATTCCTACTCGGTGGGCAAGGTGAGGGAGGTGCTACAGAGTGGTCGGGGGCGTCCAAAGGGGGTGGAAGAGGGTCTCACCCAAGCTGCGCCTGGGCTGGGACCAGTAGTAGGTCCTGCCAGCACAGGGTAGTGGGAAGCTCTCCCACACACTCACCAGGCCTGGGCTAGGACCTGTGTAAAGATATTGATGGGTAATAAAACTTAAAACTCTGTTCTAAATAGTAAAAAACAGTAGATTACATCAGAAAAATGGGTTTCTTCAGTGTGGTACCTAGAAATTGAGAGGGAGGGGGAGGGAACCGGAGAGGGGGACAGGAAGGAGGAGGAGGAGGAGGAGGCATGGCACATGATAAAAGATGTGGTATTCTTAAGAAAGCATGTGTAGCCATAAAGTATATTGTCCTTTCAGATAATATACATGAAAATACTTTATATACTATATAAATGTTACTTTTCCCTATTAGCATTTGCTTAATATATTTTACTGACTGCATCAGAGAAAAGAATAAGTTGTTGACTTTTTTCATTCAGAATGCATCAAAAAAATACATTTTACTAGTAAAATTAATTATTTACATATTGATTCAGGTTCATCGAGTTGAAGAAGAAATGCGTGAACTTCTGGAAGAAACATGCAAGAACAAAAAAGCAATGGAAGAAAAAATTAAACAACTTGCATGTGCTCTAAATGAGATTCAGCGAGAAATGTGATGATTCTAAGAACAAGTTTAATTGAAATGGACCAGCAGACCTCTTGTAAAAATGATTAAATACTGTATCAGTAGTAACTGATATGACTTTGAAATGTCTCTTTCTATACATTTCATTTTGAATATATTTTAAAAGACTTTGATCAAGTATTTATTGTATATGTAGGTTTTTATAATAAATTGATAATTATGTATATTAGAAAAACGTATCATAATACCTAGACTTCGAACACTTTGTTTTTGTGCTATACATTGTTTGGTAATTACACATTTGCTTACTGATTTGTAAACAAAGCTTAGTATTTTGCCATAAGAGCAAGTGTTTTAATCATTGTTTTGAATCTTACTGTGTCATGAAGAACTAATTATATTTATTGGTTGTCCTTTAGCTGATGTAGCTCTCTATTCCTTTAAAGCGCTTGTGAGATGTAGAAAAAAAATACTTGATGTCTGTATGATAAAAGATGTGGCGTACTTAAGAATGTGTGTAGCCATCTCCACATCACTCATAATTATCGCTTTTTTATAATTCACATGGCATTTCATTAAAGATTACATTTAAGGTCTCATAAACAAGTGTCTGCTCCACAAAAAATCACTACTTTTGAGTTTTTGCTTTTTTTTTTTTTTTTTTGCCATCATCCTGCCTCAGCCTCCCAAGCACGTACCATCACACCCAGCTCAAGTTCCATTCTCCCTTTTAATCACAGTATATGAAGAAAATTCTGATTTCACAGTAGAAACGCACATTTCATATCAGATCATCTATTGCCATTTTATTTTGTCTTTTTTTTTTTTTTTTCTTTTTAAATGTATTTGTTACAGGGTCTCATTATGCAGCTCCGACTTGCCTCCTGTTTTCACCTTCCCCAGCGCTGGGATTACAGCTGTGTACCACCACACCTGTGTCACAGGGTGGCCGGCTTACCCAGTCTCGGTGGTTGGCTGATGGCTGGCTCAGTGCACCCAAGGGTGGGGCCAGCGCAGCCTAAGCAGGCATTTAGTCTGGCCCTTTTGTCAACTCTTAATGCTGTATATATAAAATGGAAATCTAGGTGCTATGCTATTTTTTAACTTACAACTAAATTTTAAAAGTAAAAATATAAGTGCATCTTAAAGAGACAATCTTAACTTCACTGTATGCCAGCTAGGGTAACACACATCTGTACTCACAGCACATAGAAGGCTGAGACAGGAGGGTCACTGAGTTCACAGCCAACCTGGACTACATAGTGAGACCCTGACTCAATAATTTCACTGTAAGCTTCATACTAAAATCAGTGGAACATCAAGTTAGATAAAAAGAATCATGTCTAGACATGTTGGAAAAACTTGAGAAAACCTTAAACAGATTTAAGAAAATATTTTACAGAAGAACCACAATACAGATGCCGAGTCCTCATAAGAAATAGTACAAGCCTGACGTCAATGGATGATGTGCTATACTTGAAGAAAAAATTACTGACTAAAGATTCTCCATCTGGCAAAACTATTTTTGTTGTTTTTGAGACAACTGCTGTGTAGTTCAGGCTAGCTTGGACTCTACGTAGCCTAGGCTGGCCTTGAACTTATAGCAATCCTCCTGCCTCAGCCTCCTAAGTGCTGATATTACAGGTATATGCCACCATGCCTGGCCAGAATTATTCTTTAAAGTCAAACTAAAAACATTCTTAGAAAATATATTGCTAGCTAATATGCTTTAAGAAAACTGTTCAGGAAAATCCTGAAGACTGAAATGATACTAGGTAATAAATTCACTGAAATTTTTTTTCATGGCAAAAGGAAGTTGTTACCACCTTGTATTTTTCTGTTCATTTGGTGATAGGCACTAGGCAAGCTTTATTCCATCGTCCTCTGTAGGTAGGTATCAGTAAGGTGAAGTTTGGAAAGCCAGGGAATTCATCAAGCTCACCCTAGTGTGTCCCATCTCTTGTAGGGGAGGAATGGAGGTGAAATCTGGAGACTAGAAATAGCTTTGCAACTTGTTGGTCTAGGAAAAAGTTGGCTATTCTAAGGTAAACTGGGTAAATTTATATATAAAAGACTAATTTTGACCAGAAGGCAGCAGTAACTATAATGTTTAGGTCATACCATACTATGACAAGTATAAATTTGGAGAAAGGAAATGTAGGTATATTGTAGCATCATTTATGTAGATTTTTTTCAGATTAGCATTAAGTGAATGATGTATAGTCATTAGCATAGCCTCTAAGGAAATAACAAAAAGTGTTTAAAAAATCAACAGTGGAGTTTCCATATAGAATGGCAACCCAGGTTTGCATACCTGCCTTGTAACAAAACAAGCATAACTGGTGAAACAACTATTTAATTTAGAAATTGTCTTGGTGGCATATAGCAAATGAAAAAGTTATTCAACAGAAACAAATCTCAGAAAAGCCCTGTGTCAGTGAACCATGAACTTCTCCCTTCCCTGACCTTCATCTCAGCCTGTAGAAACTCCATACTATATGGTTATGGCCAAAAAGATACAGTTTCTTTACCCCTCTGCTCCTAGTCAAGAGATACGGCATGTCCCCAGGATGGTCAGTTTGTCAAGGTCCTCATCCCTGTCAAAACAGGCTAAATTCCTGCTGATGGCAGCCAGAAATTTCTTTTATCCTTCTGTCAGACGTGTGGCAGACGCTCCATCTGCTCTTGGAAAAGCTGGCCCAACACACTGGAAACCTAGTTACCCTGGCCTTGGCTTATTAGTGAAGTTTCCTACTGGGAGAGAGAAGCCTTGGAGATTAAGAGACAACCTACCACCCTACCTAGTGCCTACAGCACTGGCTGAGGAGATTTTCACTAATAATCAGCAGCAAAGCTCTCCACAAAAGGAAATGAATAGTATATTTGAAGCAACATGTGGGGAAATTCAAGCTATGCCTACCCTCAAAGATACAATTTTATTTTATTTTATCTTTATTGAGTGGCAAGCACTTAGTAAGAGGCTGGCAGCTCAGCAAAAAACCATCCAGCTTACCAGACAAAACCTGAAAGAGAATGACAGCCTTTTTCTGAGGGCAAAAACCTCAAAGACCAGATATGACTGTGTACTGATTGAATTTAATTCAGACTTAAGCAATTGGTGCCCCAGGATTATGTCAAAAATACTAGAACAAATAACGAGCAGTGAATGGGGGCTGACCACTAGAGATGAGACCAGAGAGAGACAGAGACCTTCAGAAACTGCCCTAGGGCTGGCTCATACCCAGTGGTAGGGCACTTGGTTACCATGTGCTAGGGCCTGGGTTTTTGATCCTAGGACTACAGAAAGGAAAAACTCATCCAAAGTAAACTGCATTCTTGATTTTGTACCAGTTAAGCATGAACATAAAAATTTTACTGATTACCAAGGAGAGTAAATCTGGCTGAAATACTATCATGGTTTGGGGTTTTTTTGCAAGGCAAACAATATAGTACAGGACATATTTTATAGTATTGGTTTATAAGCTACCAAACTAATTCAGCTGGGTGTAATAAGTTGACCACTAGTTAGAAATCCCAAATTACTAACAAATAGATTTAAAAAAAAAAAAAGCCTCACAGATGAGAGGATTAATATTCACAGTTGGTATAATATATTCCTTCAAATTTCCAGCAAAGAAAAAATGTAAGACTTCTAAAGGAATAAAAATGTGGGGGAGAGGAGTTTGAAGTAAAACTCTAGGCAGCCATTATAAATATCTTCAAAGAGCTAATGGAAATCATGCTTTAAAAGACATGATACTGCGCATCAAACATAATATCAAATAATTTTACGGATAATAGGGGATGAGAGACTGGGTGTAGTGGCATGCTCACCTGTAATCCCAGCTCTTGGGAGGCTATAAGCAGGTGAATCAGTATAAGTCCAATCTATTTTTTTAATTGAGAAACAAATAGCAATAAGACAGTTTCAAAACTGATTAATAGGACAGTTTCAATAATTAACACATTGTACATTGTTATCTTTTTAGTGGTTATCCATAGTACAAGATGCACACAGGATATCCTGTCCAAACATTAATAATACAAATCTTTCTTCTCATTGAATTAAGTGAAAGTAGCTGTATATCTATCCTAACTATTCTGCATATGCAGATACAAAATGGTCCTTCCTTTGTATCCCCATTTTTGGTTAGTCCTGTCAGAAATGGGTATTCCACTGGCATTTAATACTGTAGGTGCGTGAATTCAGCAAAACAATCCAACACTGTCCAGCAGTCTACAATAGTAGTGGGTTATCCACTAAAGTTGCTGGCTTGAGCCTTTTACAACTCAGCATATTAATATGGCTTTACTTTATATACCTCGTTTTTATACTTTTCTGCTGGATGGTTAAGACCAAGATAAAGCAAGACCTATATAACAAGAAATGTAACTTTTGTATCTGGTAAGGTCAATCAAGTATCCTCAGGATTTATCCTATAACCCTGTACTGCAGGTTGCAGATCCTTTGTCAGTATCAGCCATTGAAAATGGAGTCTAATCTAGTAGTGAGACCCTGAACACTCTGTATACCCTTACCTAAAATACAAAAAAAAGGGGGGGGTTGGTTTTTTGCATGTTTTGGTTTATTTTATTTTGTTTGAAGTACTGGAGATCAAATCCAGGGCTTTGTACATGCTAAGTAAGGGATCTACCACCAAACTATAGCCCCAGTTCTGAAATAAGTATAATTTTTAAAATGAAAAACTTGAAAAGTATATAGTAATGGAAAACTTTAGATTACCATGGAGCTCTATGGTATATTTGAACTACACAAAAGAAGTAGTGATTTTGAACACATATTGATAGAAAGTATGTGATCTCAAGAAGGATTGAAGAAAATTGAACAGAATTTTTTAATATGTAGCACACTAAGCACATGGGCATACTTAGAATATCAAACAAGAGAGATCAGGAGTGTTTGTGACTTCTGAACTTCAAATGTAAGGGAAAAAAATCCATTTTACATCTAAGAAACAACAGACAAACAAAAATAAAATTACTCAAAATTTAGCGGCAGGAGTAAAACAGTCCATCCCAAGAAATCCAACAAAAGCACTAACACTTATGATCAAAAACAAAGGAGGCTAGAGGACAGAATGACATGCATTCAAAATGCTCAAGGAAAAAAAAAATTCGACCAAGACTCAAGATGCAGCAAAACTGTCTTTCAAAAATAAAAAACATTCCTAGATGACATTAGAGAAAATCTATTACTCACTTTATAAGAAATATTGAAGGAAGTTGGGGCTTCAGGTCACTTCAAATAACCCCAGATGGTAATTTGAAATTTTTTTTAAGTAATGGTTATTGTATCCCTATAACTGCATATTTTTTCTTTTATTTGATTAAAAACTACTAATATAAAATGTGTATATAATTGTACCACTGAAAATATAACATCAAAATATGATTTACAGTAGTATAAAAGAAGTAGTGGAAGCAAAGGTCTACAGATGTAAAGAAATAACCAATGGCAACTTCAAACTACAAAAATAAATGGAGAGAGTAAGAAAAGGTAAAACAGTGATGTAAGAAACTGTCAGATCCCCTGCATGCTATGCCGGTCCTGCACCCGGGGCACACTGAGACAGAGATTGAGACTGGGCATGGTGGCGTGTGCCTGTAATCCCAATGCTTGGGAAGTTGAAAACAGAGGGATCACTACTAGTCCATCTGTGTGGTGAGACCCTTAGACCCTCTACCAAATACATTAGAAAAAAAGAATTCTATACTTGCTTTCTTATCAGCTTAATATGCATAAGTAAAAATAAATGAGTAGCTATAAAAATGTATAGTTGGGTTTGAATATGTATAGCCAATAGCACAAAAAGAGGGAATAGACAGATTGAACAGGAACATTTCTGTAATATTGAACTTTATATTAATCTGCTATGTTATAATATGTACATGATAAACCTTTGAGCAATCATTAAGAAATTAAAGGAATTAATATGTCATTAGAAAATGTCCATGTAATATGAAAAGAAAAATTGATCATTTTTTTAAAACATGGCAGATATAAGACACATCAAATGGCTGAGTTAAGTATCTATAAATAAGTATATTGTATTTGGGTGTGGTGGTACACATTAGTAATCCCAGGAACACTTGGGAGGTTAAGACAGGAGGAGGGCCATGAGTTTTCAAGGTCGACAAGGCTATAAAATGAAATAATGAAATAATCCACTCAATGGTAAAAACAGACATCAAAGCAGTATCCACCTATACTGTCTACAGGAGACACATTCAGTTTTAATATACAACAAATGTTGAAAATAAAAAGGATGGAAAATGATATATCATGCAAACAAAATCAAGATAAATTCACCAAGAAGAGAAAATTATATATATACATGCCACTACTTTGAAGATAACAATGTGCAATATATTAACCATTGCTAATTTCCTAATATATATATATATATATATATATATATATATATATATATATATATGAAAAGCACCAAATGTCAACTCTCCCAATTTTATTTAGCAAAAAACTATTTGACATACAGGGGCTAAATATAAATACAATCTTAGGAGAGGACTTTAATGTCCCATGCTCACGGGTCAATCAGACTAAAATCAAAGAAATATTAGAGTTGAACCAAAACATAGAACAAATTGATTAAATAGATACCTATAGACTGTTTCATCCTAAAATAGCAGGATATATTCTCATCTGTCCATGGAACGTTCTCCAAGCTAGACCCAATTTTAGGACATAAAGCATGTCTCAATAAATACAAAATAATTTAAATAACATCTTGTACCTTCTCAGATCACGAAGGCATCAAAATGTAAATCAACAGAAAATATACGAACATAAAGTGAATAATACACTTTTATATAATCACTGGATCATAGAAGAAATCATGGAAGAAGTCTTAAAATTTCTAGAATCGAATGACAACCAAAATACAACGTATCAGAATCTGAGAGACATAATGAAAACAGATCTAATGGGGAAGTTCATAATTGTGACTGCCTATATTTAAACAAACAAAAAAAAGTGCATAATGATCACAAATAAATAACCTAGTGATGTATCTCACAAAACAATCCAAATCCAAAGCTAGTATATGGAAAAAAAGTATAAAGAGCCAATGAGAATGCAATGAAATTCAGACTAAAACATACAAAGAGCCAATGAATCAAAGAGTAGATTCTTTGAAAGGAAAAAAAAAATTGATAAGCCCTTAGTTAAACTTACTAAAAGAAAACAAGAAAGGTTCCATATCAATGTAACTAGAAATGAAAAAAAAAAAAAGGAAAATTTCAAGAGATTGAAATCCAGATAATTTTAAGAAACTACCAAATAAATAACACAATTGTAATGGGGGACTTTAACACCCCACTGTCACAAAGAGATAGATCAACTAGACAAAAAAAAAAAAATCAGCAAAGAAATAACAGAGCTAAACCAAACTTGTGAAGAAATGGAGTTAGTAGACCCGTACAGAGTATTCCATCCAACGATAGTGCAATATACATTCTTCTCTGTTGCACATGGGACATGCTCCAAAGTAGACTATATGTGCGCACAAGCACACAGAACATACTAAAGTAAACGCAAAGGAACTGAATTTTTTTTTATTTTTTAGGAACTGAAATTATTCCATGCATATTATCTAACCACAGTGCAATGAAATTGAAAATTATTGCATATATTGAATCATACATGATCAGGCTGATGTGTCCAGGGCAGGTTTTAATTGGAGGGGGTCATTTATCATGAAGCAAGCCAGGGTTCTGGACAACCAAGCAAGATTTAATGTGACCTTGACAGAGCTGGTCTGCCCCAGGTGGCTAGTCCTTGAAGTGAACTAGCAAGATTGAATACTTGTGTATGCCATCATGCAGCTGGTCAGATAGAGCTAAATCAATTTTATCTCTGAGCTACAGCTAGTTGAATCTGACAGCCCAATTATGAAGCAATTTTAATTTAAATTTTTCCCACTACAAATATCTATTGCACATTTTCAACCTTATTTACTCTTTCAGTTTCTCACACCAAGGAGGCAATACGTTTACTTATGTAAGTCTGATTTATTTCACTTATGAGTATGGTCTCAAGTTGTAGCCATTTACCTGTAAAAGTCTCAAGTTTATCCTTCTTTTTGGCTGAGTAGTATTCCATTGTATAAAAAGACCACTTTTTTTTTTTTTTCCTGCTGAGCTTTATTCCAGAGGGGCTCCGTCCTTCTCAGCAGCTGCCTTCCTCATGGCGGCCAGCACATTGCTCAGCTTCTCACGCTTCCACTTGGTGCGGATGTGCGTCCCCATCCTTTTTTTGATGAACTTGAGGGCGTGCTTGTCCTTGGAGACCTTGAGCAGCTCCACGGCACGCCTCTCTGAGGGGGAGAAGCCGCACACCTCCAGATCATGTCCCACAGGAACTTGGTGTGTTTGGTGAGACATCCGCGGCGGCAGCTGTGCCTGGGTTTGCTCACATTCTTGTGAGGCCCACGGCCATGGGATAGCGGAGGGCCACCGCTACTCTTCTTCGATGGTTGCTGTGGTGGAAAGACATTTTTCTAATCCACTCCTTGGTTGATGGGCACATGGATTGTTTCCAAGATTTAGCTATTGCAAATTGTGCTGCTATAAACATGAGTGTACTTATATGATTGTGGTATGAAGTTTTCTAATTCTTCTAGGGAAGATGCTCAAAAGAAAAATATCTAAGTCAAATGGAATTTCTAGTCCTAATTTTCTGAGGACTATCCATACTGCTTTCCACAGTAGTTGCACTGTCTAAACTCCCTTCTAATAGTGGAGAAGAGTTCCTTTTCCCCATATCCCCTATAGCATTTGTTACTGGTTGATTTGCTCATAATAACGCATGCTTTCTGGAGTGAGTTAGATTCACACTGTTGTTTTCATTTGCATCTCTTGAATAACCAATGATTTAGAACATTTTTTCATATATCTACTTAGCATCTGTATTTCTTCATCTGAGAAGTACATATTCATCCCAAATGCCCATTTTTGGATTGGATTCTTACATTTGGGGGATCTCCTTTTTTTCAGTTCTTTGTATGTTCTAGATATTAGTCCTTTGTCTGAGGAGTAACTGGCAGGGTTGTCTTTCCACTATGTTGGTGATTTCTTTTGTTGTGCAATTTTTTTTAATAAGATGAGAATGCAGCCATTGATTCTTTTTTTTAAATTTTATTTTTATTTATTTGAGAGAGAGAGAGAGAGAGAGAGAGAGAGAGAGAGAGTGTGGTGTGTGTGTGTGGCCAGCTCAGCCCACCAGGGGGCGGGGCTGGCTGGCATGTGGTGCTGGGGGATTGAACCGCGGTCCCTGATGCTTTGCCAAGCTTGTTCTAAGTAGGTGCCTTAGACCACTGAGCCATCTCTCCAGCCCCCAGCCATTGATTCTTTGTAGTGTTTCTTGTGCAGTGTGGGGTTTTCTCTTGTGCAGACTCACCTATGTCTTTAAGAGTTCCACCTATTTTCTCTTCCAGTCAATTTGATGTTTCCATTTTAATATTTATATCTTTGATCCATTTTGGCTTTATTGACTATGCCATTTCTTCTCCCCCAACCTTTTTTTTTTTTTTTTTTTTTTTTTTGTATTTTAGGGAATGGTTTACAGGGTGTTCATGGTCCCACTACTAGACTGGATGCATAGTGATCCGTCTGTTTACCACCTCCCAAGAGCTGTAAACACCCAGTCTCAATTACTGTCTCAGCGAGCCCCGAGGGCAGAGCCAGCATGGCAGGCCTGGGATTGAATGAATCTCTGGCCCCTGAGCCTGCTTGTAGGCACTTGAATCTGCTGAGCTATATGGCCGGCCTTCGTTCCTTTTTTTTTTGTTTTTAATCTTTTAGTGGTGGGGAGAGGGCTTTTTGACTGGCAGACATTTTTTTGCCTGAACACTGGTAAAGAGAACTTGACTTGTGCTTTCATGTATTCTTTTATTTTATTTTTTTTTTTTTTTGCACCAGGGGATTAAACTCAGGATTTTCCAGGCAGGCACTTATGCCACTGAGCCACATCCCTGGCCCCTTTGACTTATAGTTTCAAACTCTAGAAAGCCCTTCCCCTTTTCTATTCTTTTTTTTATTTCAAGGCCAATTTACATTTATTTGCTGATAACTCTGGATAAACATACTTCAAACACAGTAGAAGTTAAATGGTCTGTTTGTTAGGTGGAGCCATTCCTTGCTCACAGCTGTCGGTGGTCCGTGAAGAGCTGAGCCCTGTGCAAACAGTGAGTAGGTAGGCCTGGTTCTTCTAGCCTCTGGGAGCCGAGGAACTACTCATTGGTCTTATACTTGTGCTTGATATGTTTCCACAGCTTCCCATCGTTGATGTGCTCGTAGATCACATCTATGTCCATAGATCACATCTGTGCCCTGGTCAAAAGCACGCTCAAAGAACAAAGTGCCCACCGCAATGGTGAGGGCAAAGGTGGAAGTCCTGTGAAACAGCAAGGAGCACAACCTCGAAGCAAGAGTCGAAGCAGCCATGTTTCCTCACTGCTAAATTCCCCACCCCCTTCCCCTTTTCAACTTTACCAATCACTTGTTATTTTGTAAACATCACTTAATTTATAAAATAAGTGTTCCTTCCTTTTTAAAAGAATATCATACACATAAGCTCTGAACTTTCAGAGCAAAACTTTTGCAATGAACAGCTGGAAGAAGTCTGCAAGAATAATATGGTTTTATTTTACCAGCTTAAGAGATGAATCACTGTTGAGGTTCAATTATAGCTATTGAATAAACTAATAATATTTATAAATCAGTGTTACGGTTTGTGTCTAGATGTCCCCCCAAACCTCATGCAATCATGGGGTGGACTGCTATAGTTTGTGATTAAGTCATGATTCAATGCTGGGATTCTCGGTGTGAGTGCTACACCTGCCTCAGGGCAGACAGCCTCCACACAATACAAGAGAGGAAAAAGGCTTGCTCTATGCCACTGTTCCCCCTTTTAATTCTTGGTGTTTTCCACCAAACTGAACTGCTGCCCCCTGCCATGTGCCACCCTGCCTTAGAAACAGCCAAGTATGGACTGTATCTGAGTTACTCTTCCCTTATTCCTGGGACAAATATCCAACACCTAAAATGAAGGAAGGAAAGGTTTATTTAGCTTGCAGTTACTTGAGCTTTCAGCGCATACTCTGCTGGCTCCAAGGCAGAGTAGTACATGGCAGAGAGCAATCTTTCATGGTGGTGGCAAAGGGCAAGGGAACATAAGGAGCAAGAGCAGCTGCAGCAGCTAGGGAGCCTCTCTCCCCTCATATTGTATGCAAATTACTCACCCCAGGCTGGGTGGAGCACTCACACCCATAATCCCAGCACTGCATCAAGAATCAATCACAAACTCCAGAAGCTGCCCCATGACAGCATGAGGCTCTGGGGGACACCTAGACACACACATTCTAGCCCTGGATCCCCAAAGATTCACACACATCCCTTTATGCAAAAGGCATTCTAGTCCATCTCTAAGAGTTGCCAAAGTCATAACAGTTTCAGTATTGCTGAAGTCCAAGTCCCAAGTCTCCCCCAAGATCAAAGCCTCTGTACAAATGAAAAGTTGAACACTTGCAACATTCAATGGCACAAGATAAACATTACCATTCTAAAAGGTACACACAGCAGGATACCAAGCAATGGGACCAAAGCAAGTTCAAAATCCAGAAGGGCCAACATTAAGTCCTGTAGTTTCATGTGGATCATCCAAAACAATCTGTGGCAAACTGTGAGCTTCATGTGGCTCCAGATCTATGGCTCTGCTGCTGGCTGTAGCTGCCATGGCTTCTCTCTCAGACCTGCTTTGCTCTCTGTTTGCAGCTTTTCTTGGATGATCCACAATCCTGGCTTTTTCAAACTTCTGGTGCTTCCACTGAATAGGCTTCTCACTCACAGCTTTACATACTGCCCTCCCAGGGCACACTGCCTGGCCTCCCAGGCCTTCTAAAATCTAGGTGGAAGCCTTAACCTCAGATCTCCTGCATTCTGCAAGTGCCTAAAACCAGCGCCACATGGATAATGCCAAGGTCTGCTGCCTATTGGAAGAGTAGCCAGGCTTCCTTCCTTTTGGATGTAAGGGTCCAGTTCCTGGAACACTGAGCACTTTAACCCTGATTCCACGGAAAAAATTCTCCATGCCAGCACCATTCTAAAACTTGATGTGGCCACCACTGCCCTTCTGGAACCTGGTACTCTGCGGCTTGCTCTCCAAGGCAAAGTCCCTCACCCTTGCAGTTCTGAGGCTACAAAGAGTGGAGACCTGCCACCTCCAGTGATGCCCTCAGGCCATCCTTTCCATTCTCTTGTACCCTGTTGGCAATGGAGATATTCTCAGCTCTTTTTTTCAATTCCATAGCTTTATTGGAGCTTCCTTTCTGGCCAAACTAACATTTTCAATCATCCTGCTGGGCTCTTTGCTGTTGATTCTCAACATATATCTGACTAAAAGCCCCCAACAACAGCCAGGCTACTGCCTCAATATTTGACTGCTTTGAGATTTCATTTGCAAGATTAAGCAATCCATCATGCTTAATCTCAGTCTCAAGCAAAATCTCTGGACTTGAGCAAAATGCTGACACACTTTCTGCCAAGCCAAAACACACATCATCTGGACTCCAACAACCAATGCAGTCTTTCTCTCAGAAGAAACTTCCCCAGCCTGGTCTTTACAGGAAGGATTTCTACCAGCATTCTGGTCTTCTGAGCTCTGACCAGAATCTCCCTTATATAACAGCCAAAGGCATTCCAGCATTTCTCTTCCAGGTGACATCTCTGAACCTCTCCTATCTCTTCCAATAAACCATTACCAAAAGCTTGTAATCCACATAGTCAGGAAGTCACAGCAAGTACCCTACGCTTTCAGAACCAAATTCTATTCAGTCACTCATCTCTCTTGGCTGGAACAAATACCCAACACTCAAAAATGAAGGAAGGAAAGGTTTATTTAGCTCACAGCTACTAGAGGTAGCTGGCTTCAAGGCAGAGTGGTACACAGCAAAAAACAATCTTTCATGGTGGCAGCAAAGAGCAAGTGAGCAAAGGGAGGAACAGCAGCTGCAGCAGCTAGGGAGCCTCTATCCCCTCACATTGCAATGCAAATTACTCACCCCAGGGCCAGGTTGTAGCACTCACTCCTGCCATCCCAGCATTGGATCAAGAATCAATCACAAACTCCAGAAGCTGCCCCAAGACTGCATGAGGCTTTGTGGGGACATCTAGACACAAACCCTAACAGAGTGAAACCTTCACAAACTGTGAGCTAAATAAACCTTTCCTTCTTTAATTTTGGGTGTAAGGTATTTTTCCCAGCAATGAGAGAAAAGTAACTGAGATAATCAGTATATGATTAGTTCTACTTTCATAAATTTTGCCATGTCTTCACACAACACAGACTGTGGGTTTCATATATCAGTTTTACTTAAAATTCTTTTGCTTTCAAAAATGATTTTAGCTACAATTTAAAGAACATAGTGAAATAATTTATTTTCTGATTATGTTTATTCAAAAATTTTTGAATCCACATTACTCTTAGTACTTTAAAAGAAAATCCATTATCACTTCAAGTCACCTTGTATAACATTCATGGTATGTGTACCAAACACTGGAGAAGACAGGTAAATTACTGAATGGTATACTCAGTGAGGAAATATCCCAAGATTCAAAGATAATATATCTGTTCTTCTTCTTTTTTTTTCATTTTAAACAACACTTTTCCTCCCTGGAGAATCTAAAAACACATATTGTTTCATTTGGTAGTAAATATGGCCAACACAGCCTAGTTGCCATACATTTCCTTGGGTGAGATTGAAATTTTGCTAAAGAAATTACTTAACATTTTAATAAATACATATCATGATATGAATATAGTTTTATAAATACGTTTATCTTGCTCTACAATAGAACAAAGTATGGTGAAACCTGAACTGTTGTCAAGGTTAGCTAATTCTCAGATGTCTTCTACCAGTATCCTGAGTTTTTGCATTCTACTGGAGGACTATAGATTTACTGCATTAGGGACAAATTATCTCCAATTACACAGCTTTTTTACTTCAAACTACACTCTTTTGGTGACCAATCCCAAATTTTTCAACTTTCTGAGTTGATATAAGTCTAAGTTGGCAAAGGGTTTGCACCTGAAATACAATATGTAAGTTTAGGAAATGTATAGTGGTTAAGAGGTCTTTATGTGTGGCTTACTAGGTGGACAAGCTGTCATCTTATGCTTTAATACTTTGGGGACAAGCATTTTTATCTCACTAAAATTTCAAAGAAATGTTTTCAGCACTCTTTGTAGAGGGAGAGTTGCCCAGGAACTTGGGTTTTCTCAAAGATCTCAATAGCTTGCAGCTTCATGATATATTTGACCATAATTTACCATCCTATTTTTATCTACAAGAGTAGACACAGAGGGATGGTACAGGATAAGTAAATAAAAGCTTTCACTGTATTTTAGTTCAATTATTTTTATTATAATAAACTTGGATTTCTTATTCTTGCATTTGAGTATATAAGGTTTCCACATCTACTGAAGGTCAAACCTTATAGTTCCTACCAAAACATTAAAGTAAGTAAAAAATAAAATTTTACTGTGATTTTTTAAAAAAAACATGGGGGCTGCAGAGATGGCTCAGTAGAATAAGCACTTCCCTGGCAAGCACAAGGGCCTGAGTTCAATCCTCAGTTCCACCAAAAAAAATAAATAAATAAAAAATATGGCAAGTAATTTTGTTAACAGAAATTTCAAAAAGTTTCAGCAATATTAAAAATAATTCTGAAAAAAAAACTTTTGAAGTGAGGCATGGTGGCACATGCCTGTTATCCCAGCACTTGCAAGACTAATGCAGAACGACTGCTGGGAGTTTGTGGCCAGCCCAGGCTACACAGTGAGTTCAAGGCCAACCTGCACTACGTAGCAAGACCCTGTCTCAGAAAACAACATAGACAGACTTCCTTTTTAATTATCAATCTCTGATCTTCAGCAGTTTATAGGGAAAAGATATAGCTCATTATTCTCTTCAGTGTTTCCCAAAGGGTAACTATGTTCATGGGTATTAGCTGAAACTGAAAAATGTAGATGCCCAGAACATATTTTCATATCAGTGCTGATTTGCTCTCTAGGGTCTGAATTTAAGAATCTGAATTAATGAATATAACACCAAGACTGTACATGATTTTTCATCCTACCTTTGGGAACCATTGATATATGTGTTTTTTGAACCACTTCAGATAGATTGAAAATAAAAATTAAAGGCTAATTGAAATGACTGTTAATTTGTGAATAGTTTCTCTTTGAACCTAAGCTAATTTGAACAAAAAAATTATTTGCACAAATACCAACACAGAATGAGTTTTCAAATGACCTCTTAGCATCATGAATAGTAACATAACTGCTTTATAGAAAAATCTTTTTAAAAATGATATTAAAACATATGTTCAAAATTGCTGAGATATGTACTATAAAGTAAAACTATATGGTTTGAATTGAGCTTCCCCAAAAGTCACGTTGAAACTCTGAGCCTGAAGTGGTGCTATTTGTAGGAAGGGGCTTTGAGAGGTAATAAGGCTTAGAGTAGGCCTGATTAAAGGGCCCTTATTCGGAGAAATCACTGACAGCTGCTTCTGTACCAGCCACATGAGGTCACAGTGTCAAAAGCCACTGTCTGCAAGCCAGGAAGAAGCCCTCACCACAACCCAACCATGTTGGCCCTCTAACTTGGGCTTGGGGCATCCAAAACTACAAGAACATAAATTTCTGTTATTAGGGCCGGCCTGATTGCTCAGCAGACTGAAGCACCTACTTAGGTAGAGCTCAGCAGCTGGAGTTCCATGTTCAGCTCAACGTGCTGGCCTGCCTGCGCCTGCAGGGCTCGCTGAGAGGGCAATGAAGACTGGTCGTGGGGTCATGCGCCTGTAATCCCAGCACTTGGGAAAACAGGAGAATCACTACAAGTCCAGTCTACGTAGTGAGACTCTGTAGACCCTGCCCTAAATACACAAAGAGAAAAAGAAAAACAACATAAATTTCTGTTATTAAAGCCAGTTTAGGATACTTAGCTGTAGCAGCTGAACAAACCAAAACATCAGATGTTGTTTTTAAAATAAAAACGTCATTTTAATCAATTCTTATCCTTATCTGCAAATTACAGCAGAACTTTTTTTGTTCAAGTTAATTAAAACTTAAGAAACACTATTGGACACAAATTACAAAAATTAATTAGCAAAATTGTTGACTTGGCTGTCATATCACACAGGTATAACTTAGCTAAATGTTCAAAAGTGATTGTGTTAACTGAGTTTTTCAGACACTTATTCCCAAATTTGGTTAGTATTGGTCTTTGTTTAAAATAAAAGCTGCCTGGTCATTAATAAATTTTTCTGCGTGTGAATTAGAATCACTAACATTCTGCTAATAATTTGATGCTGCTGTCAGTTTCCACCAATTCAGTGAAAATATTTGGCTAGTTTGATATTTTAAATTAAGTGAAATCTTATGAGACTTCGTTTATTAATTGCTGCCATAGTTTGCATTTGCTTAGTATGTGCTGAGTGCCAACTATATTTGAAGAGTCCCGTGACATCAAGTCATTTAAAATTTTATCCTGTCAAGAATCTGTACATAAAATGAGAAAAAAAAAATTTCTTACTCAGATCTGTGTAATTTCATTTACTATCAAGAATTTAGTACATCACAGAAGCACAAGGAATTTGTCAGCGTCTAATGCTGCAATGAGTACAATATAACTGGCTAAACAAAGATGTTTTTTAAAAAAACTGTTTGAAGTAGGAAGATCTGTAATAAAAGGTGAGAATCTGAAGAATCTACCACCTTTCCTGCACAAGCCAGTTAATCCAAGAGTGAAGGAAAGCTTTGGACATGGCTGCTGAGCCTAAACACAGCTCTGTAATTCCATGATTTCGCTTTTCGCCCCTTGTACTTCAAAGGTAAGTTTTGCAATAAACACCTGGACTCGGATCAAGTCACTGGACAGCCTGCAAAGGATGCTAAAGCCCGAAAGGAGCAAGACAGCTGAAACCGCGGACTGACAGAAACTGACTTTGCAGCTTTACCGCCAGAAAAGCCAACCAACTTCCCGACTCAGACACTTTCGGCCGCTGGGCACTGGGACCTCGTGCCCAGATGGAGCGTCTCCGCCGCGCCGCTCTCTCCGCTCTCGCCCTGTCTGCAGCGCGCGCCCGCGCCCCTCTCCCCGGGGCTGCTACCCGCGGCTCCCGCCGACCCGGGCTCTCCCCTCCACGCCGCCCTCCGCGCGCCTCCTCCCTACCGAAAAATGCGTCTCCAGGCAACCGCGGGCCGCGGCGTCACTTCCGGCCATTTAAACTCGGTCCGGGCGCTCTCTCGCAGCCCGGCTCCTCGCTCCCACTGCCCCTCCCCTCGGCCGTGGGCTTCCTTCCCGCGTCCCCGGGCTGGGGAGGGGGCGGAGGCGCGCCCAGCGGCCGCGAGTCCCGGGCGTCGCGCACCTGTTGTGTCCAGGCTCCGCCACCTCCGTGCGGCTTTCCGCGGCGCGGGCGCGGCGACCCGGCCGGTGGCC
>NW_004524741.1:4399539-4433649 GCF_000260255.1 Octodon degus
GGGCGCTGCGAGCGCGGCGCTCTCGACAAAGAGCCGGGACGCGAGCGCGCCGCGTGGCCCGGCCGGGCGAGGCGACAACAGGGGACCCGGGGCCGGCGCCGCGCCCACCTGTGGCCGGGACTCTCCGGGTGCCCGGCGCTTGGTCCGAAGACACCCTGGGGCAGAGGGGCTTGCTGTTGGGAGCTGTTTAATAGGTGATTCCAGTTGGGACCTTGCTGCCTGTTTAAGAGCGAGCCCAGGGTCCTGCCTCTTCGAATGAAAACGAATTCCTTTCCACATCTCTCCCGGTTGAAGTAATAGCGTAATTAGTTAGTTTTACTGTTCCTCAGGATTGAACCCAGAGCCAGCGCCCTGAGCCCCTTCCCCAGTCCTATTTTTATTTTTTCATTTTGACACAGAGTGTCACTAAGGCTGTTAAATTAGTCCGGGTGGTCTCGAACTAACTATCCTACTGCCTCGGCCTCTCAGATGCTGAGATTACAGATGTACATTATCATGCCCGACTAATAGTAATTTAAAAGAAAAGGACACCTATTCATTGTACCCTTCCTTTCATTATCCTGATGGCTGGAGAAGGATATTTGAGTGATCACTTAAATTAGTATCCGTTACAGACTTCTAAAAGTGAAAATTTCCGATCTCACCCAAAGGGTGTTTTATAACTTTCACTGGAACAAGTGGAAGCTGCTCAGTAAACTTTCTTCCTCTTAAGGAGAATGTGGATTTTCTTCTTTGCCATGGGTCGCGTTTTTCAAACAACATCCATCAAAAGCTGTTCAGCCATAGAGAATGACTTAACCGTTTCAGGCAGGATTTGGAAGGATTTCACGGTGCTGAGGGCAAAAAAAGGAATGCGACCTCTTTTAACTGTAACTCAACCAGTGCACCATATTTAAGCATGGGAGCTTTAAAACTAAAAACAGAACACCCGAAACTGAAGATTACTGAATAACTGTGGATTCCCTGTTTGGCCCCCGGTTCATACTAGAAGTGATCCGAGCCATCTGAGATGCCTCGACCACCCACATGACTTGCAGGTGTCACTGTTACCATCCACAGACCACAGTGGAAGGAGCGTTGGAGCCTGTGCAGTCCTCCAGCACTCCTTGGACCCGGGGACCAAACACTTGCAGGGGTACCTTGGCCTGCAGCCCAGGCAGGGAGGCACATTAGAGCTGTCTTTGCGGTTGTTCATGCGCAGTAGGGGTTCAGTAAGTGGCTGTTGAATTGGATTATCTGAATTTGTTCCATGCTATAACAGTGAAGCATGTTACACGTATGTGGCATTTGAGGAAATATTTTCTGCAGTCTTGTTTTTGAGGGGTGTTTTGTTTTGTTTTGTTTTGTTTTTGTGCCAGGGATCGAACTCAGAACCTTGTGCTTGCCAGGCAGGCGCTTATGCCACTGAGCTATCTTCCTGGCCTGCAGTCTTCTTTTTGAAGTGCTGGAATTTTTTCCCTTCCTTTGAAAACTCTTTTTTACCTCCTTAATATCCACTTCCCTAAAAGTGTAAGGCCTCTTATTTTATTAGAATTGTAATACATTAAAATGAATGATTTTAAAGAATTTTACTGAAAGTTATGTCATTGGAGAAAACCAAATTACAAACTGCTATTGAGTGTCTAAAAATTCAAATGTAGCCTGTGAGTTTTGAATGAGAACTTAGGAAGTTTGGGGTTTTCCAGGTAAAACTGAATTCTGTGGACTTAACTTTGGGGACTTTTCTGTCAGTTTACCTCAGAATGTGATTAAACTTGGCCTTTGCTTGATTTTAAAATTCTTGGCTTCCTTTGGTTTCATCTGTGGCCTGGAATTGCTCTACAGAAGTCAAAGAGATAGTGAATAGGGAGTTTGTTATCATGAACCATATAAAAGATCATTTGATAATATGTGTTGAAGATGGATAGATGCATGAACACTGATAAATTATAATTTCTTTTCTTTTTGGTATCAGGAATCAAACTCAGGACTTTGTGCTTGCCAGGCAGGTGCTGTTCTGCTGGGCTATATTGCTGCCCCCTTATACATTTCTTATAATTTAAAATTATAATGAGTTTTTTTTCTTATATACTACTATGAAAAAGGGCTATTTAAGCATAGACAGTTGATGTTTTTAAAAGCTATATACTTGGCATTTTAAAAAATAAGTGGACTAACCATAATTTTTGTGAAAATGACAAATGTAAAAAATCTTCCCCTAAAATGTCCATGAACACACAGATGCTAGTATTTTCTGACTAATATATTGCCAAACAATAAGAACAGAATGTTGTATCTTAGTGGTTCATTTCTTAGTAACCAATGAAAGGCAGTTTAGCAAATCAAGTGAATTTTAATAAGTATTCCATTATTCTGATAGAGATTATTTGGAGAGAATATAAATACACTGAAAGCGATTTGAGAAAATTTTCTTCATAGTCTCCTCACTGCATTTCCACTACTTGGTCTCATTCACAGTAGTGGTGGTAGGGCAGTTAAGATCCAGGTCCTTACAAGCTGTGTAAATTGGCCAGTTTATATTGTTATAGCTGACACTGAATGAAAGTGATGTGCTAGACATTTTAATATGCAGTAACTAAATTTATCTTCTTAACAACTGAGGAAGTGTAGGCCTACTATACTCTTTTTAGGGAAGAAAACTGCTAAGTAAAATAAGCCAAGATAGGTTAAATATCTTTTGAAGTGTCCTAGAGTAGAGCTAATATTTGGTGCTCAACTATGTATTGTCACTCTGTATGCTATCTGCCTTTCAGTTGTCAAAACAAAAAGCCCTAAGTTTTCATTTGTGTAAGACACAAAATCTTTCTTGTAAAGTAAAATGCATGATCCTCTTACTCCCTTACCAGTTGTAGAAAAGAGGTAGATTGTGAGCCCCTTCATTACAAATGAAATTAAGGTTGGTAAATCCCATGTTGTTCAACAAATTAAACCATTTTTCCCAACTAGGAATTTCAAGAACAGTTAAGATAGTTACAATTAAGTGTCTCCAGTTTGGAAATTTTCTATTTAATATAATTTATGACTGGGTTTATTTTATTTGCCATTTTCCTACTATCTTCAGCTATCTAAAGTAATTCTAAATTGTTGTCTTAACTACTTCAGGTGTACCGGTAGTATTAAGTACATTCACATTGTTCCCCAATTCAGTCTCCAGAATATTTCATCCTGCAAAACTCTGCAACCACTGTACTTTGAATTAGTTTCTGTCTTTTTAAGTAGTTAAGTTACAAATTACCTGATATCTGGCTGATAGGATAAAATATTTCTTGTGTCTCACTTCGCTAGTCCCTGACTCATGCTCATTTAAAATAACCTAATGAATACACAGCACAGACAAGTAATTGAACCTAAACCTTAGTTTATAATAGTAAGCAAGGATTGTGAGGTAGAAATCAGCCCAAGGAGAGATGTGAATAGGCCAGCCAGAACTTGAGTGCTGGCTTCAAAATTCTCAGGACAGTTCCACTCCATTGATGTATACAATGTCAAAGTGGAGCAGTTACTTGCACATCCATGTTGATAATAGCACAATGCACAGTAACCAAAAGGTGGGAGGACCCCAAGTGTCCATCCATGTGTGGGTAAATGGAAACAAAATATGGGATTGTTCAGCCTTTGGAGAGAAATTCCCACACAGGCTACAGCATAAAAGAACCCAAAGGACATTATGGTATGTGAACTGCTTGCTCACTCGCTCTCTCCTTCTCCCCCTATGGCCCCTCCTCCTCTCCTTCTCTCCCCCTCTGTCTCTCCCCATTACTAAGTAAAAGAAGTCAATCTGGAAAGGCTTGGTACTGTTACAGTTCCAACCAAATAATGTTCTATGGGAGCCAGAACTGTAAAGACATTGACTGTCCATATTGGTTGGTTTACAGGAAGAGGAAAATAAATAGGGGAACAGGATTTTCAGGGTGTTTATGTGATACTGGAAAGGCAGGGACATGTCATTGTACATCTGCTCAGACCCATAGACAGAGTGAATCATGCACTTAGTGACACTGTTAATGAGTGTGCCATTGTTGATAGTAGTTCTCTATGAGCAATGACATCATCTTTCCCCAATTTTTCTACAATTTATATATAGCATTTTAAATTTTAAGAACGAAATTTGAACTTACCTTCCTTTCTTTGTGTTAGCTGTGGTAGGGGATAAGAAGGAGCCTGCACTTGTGCTTGGGGAGCAGGTACATGGGAACTTTCTGCACCTTTGTACAATTTTGCTGTGAATCTAAAACCACTTTAAAATAGAATTGGGTGCGCATGTCTGTGTGTGTGTATAAAGTTGATCTGGATCCATCTGTTCCAGGTCTAATTGTTAGATAGTTGTCATATACAAGATACTAGGCTCAATGGAAAAAAGTGCTCAGGAGATTAAAGCTTTATAGCACATAGGAAAAAAATGATCACTGATTGCGAATAGTAAAGGACACCACACCAGTGCTTTTAGTTAGCGCATTTGCTTCTCATAACAAAACTATCATGGAAGTAGTGTCAATCTTGTAATCACTAAAATGGAGTAGAATGCATATTTCCTTTTCAAAACTTAAAAAAATACAACTATTCAGTTACTGAAAACAAAAGAACATTTGCGAAGTTTGTTTTGTTTTCTCTTGCAGAACCGGAGATTGAACTCAGGCCCTTGCGCTTGCGAGGGAGGCGCTTATTCCACTGAGCCATCTCCCCGGCCCCCAAAAGAACATTTGGACAAAGGTTAAAATAATCTACAATAAAAATTACCTAATATGTTATGGCCCACGGAGAACCACTATCAACAATTTTCAGTGTTTTCCCAGATTCTTAACACCATTGTACAGCTAAAATCAAGCTTTCATCTTAATGGCTTCACAGTAAGGATCTGTCCTAATGTCCAGAACTGACCATTCTTATTAAAGATAGGTAGAAGGGCCGGCCAAATAGCTCAGCGGATTAAAGCTCCTGCAAGTAGGGGCAGGGGTTGGGTTCAATCCCGGGGCCTACTGTGCCGCCTCTGCCCCCAGGGGCAATTGAGACTGGGTATGGTGGAGCACCCTCTAATCCCAGCTCTTGGGAGGCTGTAAGCAGGCAGATCACTCCAAGTCTGGTCTAGTAGTGAGACCCTGAACACCCTGTAGACCCTTCCCTAAAATACAGGAAAAAAAATTAAAAAAAAAAAAAAAAAAAGATAGGTGTATAAGTTGTCTTTCTCATCTCTCCCAGTATGAATTAACCAGTTCCAGTAGCTTCCAGTTTATGGTTGTGGGGGAGGCAGGGAAACTGGCAGTTGTACACATTTCACGCTGTTAGAGGGGTTTGGAAGAACTTATCTGAGCTGCAGACTGGTGAGTGAGGGTTGTTGGCGGCTTCACGGAGCAGCTGGGAGGTGACCTGGGAGCTAAGGCAGATGATACTGGAATGTGTAAAATTTAGGAATTTGAGGTCACCTGCTTCTCCGCTAGGGACAATATCCAGATGCCTACAGGGCCCTGCCTATTCTGGCCCTCCTTTCTCCACTACTCTTTTAGAGCACCTTTTCCAGGCATGGCTTCAGTTCGACTAGGTTCTCTCAGACAGGCATTTTTACACACACACACACACACACACACACACACACACACAGCTGGTTGCTTTTCTAAAATGTTTCTTCTTTCTAAGTGCTTTGAAAGTGAAATAATGCCCCTTCAGGATATCTTTGCCCTACTTGCCAAGACTTGTAAATATGACCAGTTACATAGCAAGATGAATTAAAGTCAGAGCTGCTAAACAGCTGATGTTAAGATGGGGAACTTGTCCTGGGTTTGCTCTCTGGGCCAGGGTACTTGCTGAGCCTAGGGGAAGAAGGAGAACCAGAAATGCAGTCAGAGGCACAAGCACTTGCCTGGAAGGTGCAAGGTACTGAGTTATTTGAAAACTTTCAAAATTATAAACAAATCTTTTTTGTTTTATAAATTTGGTATTATGTCTATATTTGATAGCTATGTTTTATTTGATATGTTTTAGCTACTGTGGTAAATTCCTTTGTATTTCTTCAATGGATTTGACATAAGTTCTCAGAAAAGGACATTTCTTATATTTTATGTGCATGGGAGAAGGAAGGGTAGGAAGAAAAAGAGCGAGGGAGGGAAGGAGGGGGGAGGGAGGGAGAGATAAGGGGAGGGAGAGGGGCGAGAGACAGAGAAAGAGAGGCAGAAAGAGAGAGAGACAAAGAGAGGAGGCTGAGGTAGAAACAGATGCCCTGTAATCAGTTAGCAGACTGAGCCATTGTTAATTATAAAGGCAGCTAACAGGAAAGTTGGGTTTCATTCGAGTCAGAGTTCATGTTTACTATAATCTCTGCTATTTTTAGATGATTTTACAATCAACCTATGAGTAATAGTCTTGAATTTGATAAGCCTCCCTGTTCTGAAGCATGCTTATCCTTTATATGAAATTTTGTTGATCGTTTTCTGATAAGATAAAAATTTGTTACATTTATTGAGAGACATTGAGCCATTTTATATGAAAAATTTCTAACATATTATACATCTTTGTGTTCATAAACTGAGAATATTATACAGGATTCTTTTGGTAACTCAAGGTAGTCATTAAGGGTAATGCTTCATTAATACTGCATGTTGGGCGACCAGTGACTGCTGCTATGGTTAGTTGCTTCAACCTGGCATTCTTTCTAAGTTGCTAAGTTGTTTTTACTTTATTTTAGGTTTTTTTTTATTATTATTATTATTTGTTGAACCTTGATCACTGCTTAGGTGCCTCCCCAGTGTCCCAAATGACACTTTTGTTTCTTCTGTTGACCTCAAAATTAAATATCCTTCATAGTTAAGAACCATATAAAGATAGAAGTAAACAGGTTCCAAATGGGGTGAGCTTTTTGACAAAAAAAAATACACTTTTTATATCAGTATTCTCTCCTTAGAAACATTTTTCTATATCTTGGTACTTTGTTCTGAATTTTATGTAGTTATGAAGACATACACATAGTGCTGGTCTGTTACATTGCATGATGCACTTTTCATAGAACAACTTTTCCTTACTACTTTAGATGAGAAGTTAGATCAAAAATAGTGACAGCAGTTATACAAGTGCATCGCTTACCATGTGCTAGGCATTCTGAGTGTTTTCAAATATTTACTCAGTTAATCTTTACAGCAACAATAATACTTTAATAATTATTTTGATGGCTCAGCTCAATTATGTCAATTTGATTGGCTTGGGAACCATCCAGGGGGTGGCAGAGCAGGCTTCTGGGCATGTGGGTGGGTGGGTGGGGTGGAGCCATGGCTTTGGGTGCTCTTCTGATCCTTCAGCCCTACTCCTGTGCTGTGTCCCTTCCCTGCCTCAGGGGCCCCTGAACTGAGCAGCTGTGCCTGCTGTTCTCCTCCACCATGCTGTTCCTGCCTTGCAGCCTCCTGACTACTGACTGAACCCTGTGAAACCATTAGCTAAATTAAACCTCTCTTCCTTTAAATGGTGGGTGTTGGAGATTGTGTCCCAACAACAGGAAAGCTAAAGTTATCCTACAGATGAAAAAACTGAGGTACAGAGGGGCTGCATAACTCTCTTGAGGCCATGTGTATAGCTAGTTAAGAAGGAAGGGCCCAGATCCGACACGCCTAACCTTTGTGCTGTACTGATGGCGGGACGATAGAAAAGGTGCAGGTGCAAATCCTAGTGGTAGAATAATACCAGGTGCACATTTAGTTTTGCTCCTGTTTTAGAAAGTTAATTCTTATGAGAAATTTCAAAGTATATAATTAAAGATACAAGCAGTTCTCCAGTTTTTGCAGTATACAAATATCAGAGGATCAGCATGAGTCTTCTAGTTAAATATACATATTATCAGCTGTCTTTTTGCTTTTGAGTTCTCTGGTGACTTAAAACAGTAAAAATGAAGTTCCTTTCAAAAGGTACAGGTTTATTAAACAGGAAAATTAGAAATAAATACAAAGCTTAGGCAGTTCAAAAATATTGAGTGTAGCAGCAGTTAGTTTGAGGTAGCAAACTACTGATTTTTTTTTTTTTTTTTTTTTTTTATGATGGATTCTTTTTCAGCACAGGGCATTGGTAAGAATTGAAACACGTGTGTACCTGGTTACTTCAGGAGGGAGTCTTTTGTTTACTTGAAGTAAGTTATTTATTCTTTGGTATTTAATTTCCTTGTCGATGTAGACCCTTTGAAAACACACCCTGACCTCCTCCAAATTCCAGGAACTTGTTCCTTTTTGCTCTCAACTTAAGTAGTCTTTTCTTTTCTCCACCTGTTATAACACTTTATAATTCTACTTTTTACCAGACTGTATCATTTTTTAACCTCATACTAGATGTCAGCAACAGTCCATAGCCTTAGACATGGGTAGTTTTTCTTACTGTTCATAACTTTTGAATAAATAAGTTAATATTTGAGACCCCTTAATGCATTCTTGTGTGAAATCTGTATATGACTCATACCTGAATTTTCTATTCAATCCAGTTGTGTAATGTGGGAACTTTCGGTTGTGCACCATATTTGTTTAAAGTCTTTTGAAATTATATAAGCCTATTTCAAATGTATTGCTACAAACTTATTTTATGAACATATAATTAACTTTAAACCCTGCCTGAAGTATTCATTTACTTTCTTTTTCCTATCAAGCAAGTACAATATCTATTTTACAAAGCTGATATCTGTATTAGATAACATCTGTTTTCAGTCCTATTACACAGTTAACCTGTTATTGGCTTAGCAAAGGTTCTTAATTGTGGGTTGAAATAAAATTCTACACATTAATTATCTTTAATAGTGTGAAATTATGCAATAGTCAGTACAAACCTTATCATGGATCAGATCAACATAAGATACCATGCAACACATCTGAAAGTGAATTCACTCATTGCATTGTTTAGAAGCATTCTCATTAAAATATTCCACAGGCATTCTTGATGCCTTGCTTGTGGATCCTTTCACCATATTTTCAGGTGGATTAATTAGTTTCATGTAGTGTTTCACATTTTTTATTTTGGATACTGGCCCTCCTTGCCATCAAGCTAATTTCTGAAAAACAGGAGCTAAAATACTATGTACATATTGACTGTTGTGCTCCTGGAAGAGAATAAAGTTCCTACTTTGCAAGCAGAGAAAATTAAGACAAAATGTTTTCTACGGTTACTGTGTTCATGTTCGCATTTTTTAATCCATCACCATGCTCCATGAGATGATCGTCCCTGGCAGATGAGCCACGATTATTCCTAACTCAAATAAAGCTACCGCATCTTTCTGTCCAGAGTTAACACTGGGCCTTAGTAGACCAGTTTGTTCAGGTGAAGAAGGTCTGTGGCTTCATGATTCTCCAGGCCTTTGTAAAGCACCCAGGGCCCTTTTAAAGTATGTATCATGGTGTATCTGACATGCCTTCTCTGCTGTCATGGCTTAGTTGGCTTGCCCACCTCTTAGCATCACGCACTTTAATTTTCTCCTGCCTGTAGATAGTGCTTTGTTCATATATTTAGGGGATTTGGAGGGGAGACCTATCTCTTTCATCAGGTTACTTTTACTTTTTCTTTTTTTATAAACTGAGTTGGTGTGATACGACTACACACTGTCTTTATGGCTGTATCGATCACATCTTTTTGTATTAAATGTTGTAAATTTGATGCCTGCATATATCCCAGCTCCAGAGACAAGCATGGGGTGAAGATGACTCGCTTCGATCCTTTCCTGCTTTTTGGGTTTTCCCAGGCAACTATGCTGAACTACAGAAAAATATACAGTAATGCTGAAGATCAGACTTAAAGTCATGATCACTACCTTCCAAAGAGCCATCATGTTGCCCAACATTCTTTTTGTTTGTTTTTACTATCTACTGTTTTATTAGTGTTTCATTTTTTCTTCTCAACCATTTTCCTATCTCCTTTCTCCTCAAAGCTTATATGGAAATGTCTAACCTCTCCCTGTTTTGCATATTTGTATACAGTCAGTACTCTGCTGGACTTCACTTATTAATATGCAACATAGTTATCTAAGCCCCCAACCCTATGTGCTTAATGGGCATCTCTAGCAATTGTCTCCCTGTCTTCTGTATTATCCTTCTTTTCTCTCTACCAGATCTTGATACCTGCATATGCACATGGTGAATAGCTCTCATCATTAAAAGAGAATATTTCTTGAAGATCCCACAGCTCCCTACAGATGTGCCCCATGTTTCCATTCTTCTTCGCAGCAGCACTCTTCAAGAGGTATCCATTCTAACTTTCCTTCAACTCCTGAAAAAATTTCTCTATTATGGTTTCTTCTTTGCTCAAACAGGTCTGATCAAGATCATAATGATCTTTCCAAAGACAGATCTCCTAATAATTTCTCAGGGACAACCTCATAGCAGAATATGACATGACGGTTCTTTTCCACGTAGTCTCTTCCCTTGTATTCTAAGAGCATACTCTTCTTGCTTCCTTTCTCGCTTTAGTGGCAGTTTATTCATTTTGCAAACCTTAAATTCTGGCCTTCCCCAGAACCTACCCAGGAGTACCGGGGTCTCCTCCCTTGCTCCCCTTCTAGCCAGGTCTGTGGATTCCATCTGTGACCTAACATTTAGTCTGTTCACTGATGGCTACCAAACTGGTATCTGTAGCTTGGACCCCTCCCTTTGCCACACAGTCTTGTCTTAGTGATTGCCTTGATTTTTCCCTTGTCCAAGGTTAAATTCCTGATTTCCAGTATGTCTCTCAGGACTGCTTGCTGAGCCTTGAGACTATTCTGAGAATGTCTCATGCTATCCCCTAAGTGGATTCTGGCCACAGTCCTGTCATTGACTTCCTTTCTTCTACTTTCATACTCTATACAAGGTTCACAGTACACCAGAGAAAACTTTTAAAATGTGAAGCAAATCACGTATGTGCTCGAAACTTGCAAGTAGCTTTACAATTCATGGAGAGTAAAAGCTCAAGTCTTTTTTTCTAATTTTTTTTGTTTTTTGAGGAATACAAAATAGTAAAAAAGAAAAAAAAAGGATTAGAAATGATATAAAATTTCTTAAATGAAGTAACAGGAATTCAACAATGGTTTCCCTATTGCATAATATTACCTTCAAATTATTTGTTTAGGTTACCGGATATAAATGTGCAAAATTGCTCTAAAAGAATGAAAGAACAAAAAAGTTAAAAGAAATTAAAAAGAAGAAGAAATTTTAAAGGGCAGGCCAAATAGCTCAGTAGATTAAAGTACCTGCAAGCAGGTGCAGGGGCCCGGAGTTTAATCCCTGGGCCTGCCTTGCCAGCCCTGCCCCCGGGGTTGCACTGAGATGGCATTTAAGACTGGGCATGGTGGCGTGTACCTGTAATCCTAGCTCTTGGGAAGCTGTAAACAGGTGGATCACTGAGTCCAATCTAGTAGTGAGACACTGAACACCCTGTAGCTTGAACCCCTCCCTTTGCCACACAGGCAAAAAAAAAAAAAAAAAAAATAAAAAAAAAAAAAAAGAAAGAAAAAATTTTAAGCATTAACTGCTCCTTTCAAAAGGCCAGCAGAGATCAGCAATACAGATACCCAAATTATCCTGCATATATATATATATATATACACACACACACACATAAATATAACTTTTTCCTTTGTTTTGTCATTTTTCTCATCCCAGTTTTTACTTTCCATTGAACAAATTCTTTCCCTTTCACAGTATCTGTTGTACCTTTCAGATTTTATTTACTCTTTCAGGATCTCAGGCTAGTGAGACATGAAAGTTTGTACATGTGGGTATAATTTATTTCACTTGCCAATACAGTCTCTAGTTGCATACATTTATCTACAAAAGTCTTGAATTTATCTTTTTTGTAGCTGAATAATACTCCATTGTGTAAAAATACCACATCGTTTTAGTCCATTCTTCAGTTGATGAGAATATGGGCTGTTTTCAAGATTTAGCAGTTACAAATTGCACTGCTGTAAACACAGGTGCACATACATTGCTATGGTATGATGATTTCAGTTCTTTTGGAAAAATACCTAGGAGCAAAATAGCTGGCTTGAATGGGACCTCTATTCTAGCTTTTTGAGGAATCTCCATACTGAGTGCCGTTGCACCAGCCTGCACTCCTATAAATAGTGGCAAAGAGTTCCTTTTCCCTACAGCCGCTCCAGCATTTGTTATTGGTTGACTTCTTGATGATAGCCATTCTTTGTGGTATAAGATGGTATCTCAGTCTTGTTTTAACTTGCATCTTGTGAATGACCAGTGATGATGAACATTGTTTCATATATTTATTTGCCATTTCTATCTCTTCATTTGTGAAGTGTATATTCATCTCAGATGTCCATTTTTGGATTGGGAGGTCATTGAATTTTGGAGGTCTGATATTTTTCAATTCTTTATGTGTTCTAGATAGAAGGCCTTTGTTGGACAGTCTGCTATAATTTTTTTCCAGTTTCTGGGCTTTTCCGTTACTCTGTTGGTGATTTCTTCTGATGTGCAGAAACTTTTCAAAAAGATGAGGTCCCAGTTATTCTTTGAAGCATTTCCGTGCAGTTTGAGTTTTGTTCACAAACTCTACCTATGCCTGTGTCTTCAAGATTTCTACCTACTTTTCCTCCAGAACACTGTTTTAGCATTTAAATCTTTGACCCATTTTGACTGTAGTTTTGTGCACGGTGATACACATCGGTCTATTTTTAGCCTTTGGCATGAAGCTAGTTTTTCTAGCACCATTTATTAAAGAGTTTATCTTTCTTCTGGCGAATGTGTTTGGCACCTCTGTCAAAGATTAGGTGGCTGAGTGTGTCTGTAGTTGTGTATGCATCTTCTACTCTGTTCCATTGATCCTTAGGTCTGTTTTTTTGCCAGTACCATCCTGATTTTATCACAGTAGCTTTGCAGTATAATTTCAAGTCAGGGATTGTGATACCTCCAGCCTTTCCTTTGTTTCCCAGGATTGCTTTTGCTATTTTGGGTCTCTTCTGGTTCCAGATGAATTTCAAGAATGTTTTTTCTAGATCTGTGAGGTATACTAATGGTATTTTAAATGGGGTTGCATTAAACCTATATAATTTTGGGAGTATGGCCATTTTCACAATGTTGGTTCTTCCTACCCAAGAGCAAGGAATATCTTTGCATTTTCTGAAATCCTCTTTGATCTCTTTTATCAGAGCACTATAATTTTCACTGTATAAATCTTTTACTTTCTTTGTGTGATCAATTTCTAAATATCTCATTTTTCAGGCATTACTTTTTTTTTGGTTAGGAGTTGTGAAAGGTATAGTTTTCATAATTTCTTTCTTCAGTGTGTGTTGTTTGTGTAAAATACTATTGTGTTAGAAATACTATTGATTTTTAAATGTTGACTTTATATTTGGCAATGGTACTAAATTTGGTTATTAAATCTGAAATCTCTTTGTGGAGTTTTTATTGTTGTTGGTGGAAGTTTTTGGATCTTCCATGTAGAGCATCATGTCATTTGCAAATAATGATATATCACTTATTGTTTTCATGTCCTTGTTCCTCTTATTTCTTTCTCTAATTGCTCTGGCTAATGTTTCCAGAACTGTGCTGAACAGGAGTAGTAATACTAGGCATCATTGTCTTTTTCCTGATTTTAAATAAAGGCCTTCAATTTTTATCCATTTTGTATGATGTTGGCTGTTGGTTTGTCATAGATGTCTTTTATCAGGTGAGGTAAAGCCCATCTGTTTTGATTTTCTGAATGGTCTTTTTTTTTTTTCTTTTGTATTTTAGGGAAGGGTCTACAGGGTATTCAGGGTCTCACTACTAGATCGGACTCATAGTGATCTGCCTGTTCACAGCCTCCCAGGAGCTGGGATTACAGGCGCATGCCACCATGCCCAGACTCAATTGCCATCTCAGCACACGCCAGGGGCAGGGGCCAGTATGGCAGGCCCAAGATTGAATCCCCAGCACCTGTGCCAGCTTGCAGGCACTTTAATCTGCTGAGCTATTTGGCCAGGCCTGAATGGTCTTTATCATGAATTAGTGTTGAACTTTGTCAAAAGCTTTTCTGCATTTAATGAGATGATCATGTGATGTTTGTCTTTGGCTTTGTTGATGTGGTATATTGCATTTATAGATTTGTGCATATTGAACTATCCCTGCATTCCTGGGATGAATCTCACTTGGTTGTGATGTATAATCTTCTTGATGATTTGCTTCATTCTGTTTGTTGGTATTTTATTGAGGATTTTTACATCTATGTTCATTAGAGAGACTGGCCTATAGTTCTCTTTTTTGGTTGGGTCCTTCTAGTTTTGGAATCAGAGTAATATTTGCCTCCAGGAATGAGTTTGGGAGAATAGCTTCCTTTTTCAATTTCACTGAAGAGTTTGAGAAGAGTTAGCATTAAATCTCTAAATTTCTTGTACAATTCAGCTGTGAATCTCTTAGGACCTGGGCTTTTCTTCGGTGGTAGGTTTTTGTATTACATTTTCAATTTCATTGACTGATACTGGGTTACTTGAGTTTTTATATCGTCTTGATTCAGCTTTGGTAGTGCATATATATCTAGGAATCTGTCAGAGCTCAAGTCTTTACAGGAGCCTGGAAGGCTCCAGTGAGCTACACTTGCTACCTCTGACTTAGTTATCGTTCTCTCATTCTCCCCACCTACCCTTGTGTCCCTCCCATGCTTGCCACACTGGACTGCCAGCTTCCTCTAAGGAACCAAACACACTTCACATTACAGTCTTTGTGTTTACTGCTTCCTTCACCAGAAATGTAGAATGTGTTTCTACCCTATGTTTGCAGAAGTCATTTGTCCCATTTAGCTCAAATGTCACTGATCTTTTCTTTGAAGATCTTATTTAATAACATACTCTTCTCTTACCTGCATTCCTAGCATAATTATTGTGTCATTGCTATATTTTTAAGACCCAGAGTAGAGCCTGAAACTTTGCAGGTGTTAAATAAATGGTGATAGTGGTAGAGATTCATGGAATCATATTGTTAAGTATAAAAGTCTCAATTTATATAATAAAGCTTTTTGAAGATTTCACACACAACTTTTTAAAACAGAATAATTCAGGGTAGGTCTGTGTATAGATAGCCTGATACTCAGAGTCCTGTTTCAGCCTATGTTTGATGATGAATTATGTTATGCTATTAATTATGCAGCAGACACTGTACTAAGGTTTTCCTATGTAATCCCCATAATTCCACTGTTCAGTGTATATTGTTGTCCTGTTTTACCAAAAAAAAAAAAAGAGAGAGTGAGTTTAAGAGACCAGATGAAGTTATAAAGTGGCAGTGCTGAGACCAAATCTTGTGTGACCTAACTTTTTGTGGTTATTGTTTTGAGACAGGACAGGGTCTTACTATCAAGGCCTTCAGACGGGCCTTGATCTCTTGATTCTCCTGCCTCAGCTTCCCAAGTGCTGTGATGAGATGTGTGCACCACCATGCCTGGCTTTAGAACCTAACTGCTGAAAAATAATGCAGCTTCTGAAATAAAAGCCTCCTAGAGGTCCTCAGAAATACGACCTGTACACACTTAGAGAGGTATTTAAGAAGCCGTATTTAGTTTTGGAAACCAAGGGGTTAGTACTGTGACTGTTAAGCAGTAGTAGATTAAAACAAGATACTTTTAAAAATTGTTCAGCTGGAGGTTCAGTCTGGTGGCATTCTGCCTAATGCCTTGCGAGAGCTCTTACGGTCTAGCTCATACAACCGTCCAACACCAGACTGACTAAACTGTTGCTATGCTTGTGACCTCTTCTGTGTGTGAGTAAACAGATAAGACGACAGTGAAGGCTGAGTAGTCTGGGTCACCCTCAAGAGAGCCTCTTCAGAGGAAAAGAATAGTTGGTTTCTCAAATTATAGTTAACACTTCAGTAGACTGCCGTTCTTCAAAAAAAAGCTTCAGACTCAAGAGAACAAGTTCTGTGCAGATGAACAGGAAGGAATTGCTAAATACAAGTGCAGATGATACCAACAAGCCTTGATTAGTCCCGACCTGGCTGTTCGCTATGTATAAAAGATGGTACCAAGTCAGTGCTGGGGACTCCAGAGCCCCACTTTCCAATTCTTTCTTCTCTCTGCCACATCCTACTCTTCTGGTCCATTGCTTGAGGCCTTCTTTGAGTGGGTGGATAGTAGTGGAAATGGATTGAGAACACCTCCACTTCACTGAAGGTCCCAAGTGGTCCCAGGGGTACTTGCTCCTGGTGGAAGCAGGTCCACTTTGCACAATATGCTGTGCCACATAGGAGCCATTTTTTTCACAGAACCAAGACAGTAATATGCTGTAGGAGAGCTGATAACACAATTATGTGCAGCTAAATCCTATTTACTTTAGGTACATATTGTGCTGAAAATTTTCAGTAGGGACACAGATGTGCTTTTTGATTACTGGTATAAATTTTAACAATGTGGCTCTACATTCAAGACTTTGAAAAAAGAGCTGTAGGATAACCTTTTGTGAGCTCTTTGTTCTGGGGAACAAATGTCAGGTGAGTGGAAACTAATTATAGCAGCTATACAGTGTTCTTGAGTTCATTTATAACATGGTAGCATGTAGTATTTCTGTTATATATAATGCCAATGAAATCATCAAGCTTTCTTATAATTATTTTTTTCTATTAATTATTAATATCACAACTGTGCTATATACTTAGATTTTGTGATTTTTGTGCTTCCTGTTGGGGTGTCCTGATTTTGTCTTCATTGTGAGTTTTAAGAAATGCAGAGAATAACAATGCTGAGAATCTATTTCACTCTAGAAAGAATGGTTGTTACCAATAAATCTACCAATAACAAATGCTGGTGGGGCCATGGGAAAAAAGGAACCCCTCTCTATGGCTAGTGAGAGTGTGGAGATTGCTCAGAAAACTAGGACTTGAGGTTCCAGTTGAACCAGCTGTTCCCCTCCTTGGTATCTTCCCAAAAGAATTAAAAGCATCATACCACAGTGACATAGACACCCATGTTTATAGTGGTATAACAGCTAAATCTTGGAAACAGCACAAATGCCTGGCAGCTGGTAAATGGGTAAAGATGTAGGGGTACAACTCTGACATAAAGAATAACCATGACACATTTCTAGATAAATGAATGCACCTTGAGACCATACTCTAAATAAAATAAATTGGACACGTGTAAATACTGCATTGTTTCTGTGGTATGAGAAACTGAAGGTGTAAATAAGAACCAAAATGTATAATAGGTATTGTCAAATAGGAAGAAAATGTTCAAATAGGGAGAACAAAAGAGTGAAGAAGAAAGAAGAAGAAGGGAAAAGTTAAAAACAATGGGAAAAAGGACAAAAAAAGTTATTAAAAAATAGCATGAGTTTACAGCCAAATTTTTCATGTCCCAAGGCCAAAAAATTACAGATATATATATATTTATATATTTTAATAAAGCTGCCTTTAGATGAAACTACTTATGAACAGAGAAGATAGGAAGTGTCAGTGTAGACAGTAGCTCCTCCTCTTACTAGTCCAGAAGGTGACATGAAGTATTCTTGCTATCCTTTTACTTTTGTGGGGTTTGGGTCATGGCCCTATTCCCCCGGCCCCCATTCTAACATCTACTAGCATTAAGTAGAATAATTTCTGTGGTATTTGCAGTGTCTGTAAGATACTTTGAACATACTCAGCTGTTGTTCCCATGCAAGTTACTGGGTCATTCTGGGGATTGGCTTCTCGTGATGTGACCTTAACAGTCAGCCCTCGTTGGCTTTAAAACATGAAAAATTTGGCTGTAAACTCATGTTATTTTTTAATAACTTTTTTTGTCCTTTTCCCCATTGTTTTTAACTTTTCCCTTCTTTCTTCTTCACTTCCTTCTTTTTTATTGCTCTTTTTGTTTTCTCATTTTTCCTTAACAGGCTGCAGACACTTTGGCTGTGAGGCAAAAAAGGCGAATTTATGATATCACCAATGTTTTAGAAGGAATTGACTTGATTGAAAAAAAGTCAAAAAACAGTATCCAATGGAAGTAAGTTACATGCAGCTCCCTGTTGTATAACTTTCATTTGCTTTGTAGAATTTGATCTTTCTAACATTTGTCTCTCCCAAATCCTGTATTTCAGCCCATAACTATGCCAGGCGTTTCCTTTTTACCCAGGACATACCTTCTGGGCCTGTTCACCCTTTTCATTCCTGTTTCCTTACTCTCACTGCTGTCTAGTTCATGAACTTTTGCATGATTGCATGCTTGTGACAACTAGTTTCTGGGTTTTTGTTTTGCTAGCCAGAACTTCATCAGAATGCCGAAAGACTGTAAACTATTTCACCACATCTCATTCTGTACCACGACACTGCCAGGAGTGACTCTTTTAACATCCTTTTGGCAGCTTTGTCACCAGCATGATAAAACAAAAACAAAAACCTGTACAATATACGAAGAAGTTTTGTAATTTGGTTGTTTTGTCAATAAATTTTCCAAAAAAATATGTTCAGAGCTATGGTATAAGCATTTTAATACTTGATTTTTTAGAAACATGTAAACGTCTATATTTTGACTACATTACTAAGTAAGTTTTAAAGCTTTGGAAATTAGGTGATGTTAACCTAAGTTTGGTACTGGGGATATTAATTTTCGTATGTTTTTAAGAGGCGTAGGTGCTGGATGTAACACTAAAGAAGTTATAGATAGATTAAGATTTCTTAAAGCTGAAATTGAAGATCTAGAACTGAAGGAGAGAGAACTTGACCAGCAGAAATTGTGGCTACAGCAAAGCATCAAAAATGTGATGGATGACTCCATTAATAATAGATATCCTTTTATATACAGTACATACATGTGTAGTTATAGAACATATGCGTATAATGCATTCTTCCAGTCCAAAGGCCAGTTACTTTATTCACATACTTAAAAATTTTTGTAAGTGAACATAACATTTTATAATATCTTTTAATAATTTATACTAGTATCTTAAAAATACCACCATTTTAAGCTGTACAGTTTATCTGTTAACATTTTGTGTTGCACTGAGGGGAAAAAGTTAATTTTTCAGTCTATCCACTGGTAAGATGTATCATGCTATCCAAATTGTGGATATAGGTAAAGCTGTTATTGCTAAGTATAGTATATATGTTTTTTCGATGTATGTGTTTATATATGTGTATGTAGGACTGGTGGTGCCAGGAATTAAACTGCCCCGGCCCTTTTTATTTTGAGTCTCCTTAAGTTGCCAAGCTATCTTGAACTTACGGTCCTTGTACGAGAGCTTCCTTTGTTGCTGGGATTACAGGCATGTACCACCATGCCTACCAGTATTTATTGTGAGACAGGGTCTCAGTATATAGTCCAGGTAGACCTTCAACTTGGTATAGTATATAGTTTCAGCTGACCTCAAACTCAGTATCTTCCTGGCTTAGCTTCCTGAGGCTAGAATTACAGGTGTGTCTTGCCCAAGCCAGAATTATTTTTAAATAATTATGTTCAGTCTTTTGAGGTGGTAAAAACATAATAACTCTTAAGAGTTTTGAAAAATTAATTTTAGGTTTGTTAAACTATGATGCTTTCTGCCTAATATTAAACCAAAGATTGTTCATACCAGAGGGCAGGGGCTTGAGGCTTGTGAGTGTATCATATACTGGGAGAACAACACATTAATGATGTGCCCCATGTGATTTTTACAAACCACTGACCACTTTTTGAAACCACTGTTTCTGTTGATTTGTAACTTTACCTATACTGTAATGGAGACTAAATTTTCTCTTGTACCACCTCTCCTAAATTTTTGACTAATATACATCATACAGTTTTTCATGTTGTCTTGAATTTGGTGAACAAGTTCATGACCTTATTTGCTTTTTATGGATTAGAGCTCTCCTTAACAGTACAAAAATGAGAGTTTTCAAGTCTCACCAGGTGAAGCCCCAAGATTTAAAAAACAACAAAAAACCAAAGCATTGAAGCAAGAGGTCTTGGACTTTTCTGCCCTGCTTTAAAAGATCTCAGATATCCACAATGTATTTTCTATATATTACCATGTTTGGACACATTAAAAAAACCTTTCTGTCTAGGGAAAGACTGAGGATGGCTAGTTTCCAGGTTAGCCAATCTGTAGTAATAAGGATGGCTCAGCCAGGATGTACAAACTGACCACAGCTTTTCCTCTTGTCTGACCCACGTACTCTGGGAGGCAGCAGTTCTCTGCCCTGATTGTCCAACAACTAGGAATCAGCCCTATAGCGCACAACCTGCCAAATTATCCCAAGTAGTCAGCTCTAAAGGTTTCACCTTTTGCTGCCCTGCTGGTCCCAGGGAAATACCAACAAAGGTTTGGCCAAATGTTTTCCTGCCTTTTTTGTCTTCTGCTTCCTAACCACGCCATATTAATCATAGTTTTCCCAAGCCTCTCTAGCACTTTTTCTCCCCATTCTTTTTTTTACAGTACTAGAGATTGACTCCAGGGCCTCTGTAATGAGCTATATCCTGTCTTTTTCTCTACCGTTGAGATAAGGCTCCCTAAATCTCTTAGGCTGGGCTCAGACTTGTAACCTTTCTGCCTTAGCGTCTCAGTGCTGGGCTTACAGGGTTGGGCTATCATTTCTGGCTCTCTCTGGTTAGGGCCATACTTGGTTCATAAAAGAACATAGCAGTGACCAATAAGATTTTCTGTGTGTAGGCTTATTTGACTTCCCTCTACTCCTGCTGCTGGTGTCCTTTCCCCCATCCATTCCCTTTCCCCAGAAATGTAGTTTCTCACCTCTTTCCCAGTCCTCAGATGCCACAGAATTTACAACCACTTCTTTTCAGAACAAAAGATGGGAACTCCTTTTATGGAGCTTTGTCTTTGCCTTTCTTGACTAACAACTAGGTTTTTTTGTTTTATTTTTGCCTGACCAGGTGTGGCAGCCCCTGCATACATTTGGTCACTTTGGCCTTCAAATGTATTACTTGAAATGTGTAGACCTTGATATAAATGCTGTTCCTTAACTGTTATGACAGTACATTTTCCTATGTAACTCATGAAGATGTCTGCAACTGCTTTAACGGTACGTCCTCTTGTACTTTACATTTTTCCTTTGATCACTCAGCTGCAAAGCAATTAAAGATTCCCCATCCACTCTGGCTAAATCATTTTTCAGAAGCTATGCACAGTTTGTCTCACTCTAATGTTGTGTGTTGGTAGGCTTCCTTTGTTTGTTTTCATGGCAGTAACTGCTTTTCATAGCTCTTTACTTCTCCAAGTCCATTGCTAGGCATAAACCCAGTGTGGGAGGCGACAGGCCAGAGAGGAAGGCACATCTGAATGGGATTACGCAATGTTTCTAAGTCACCAAGTGACCAAACTTGAATTAGAACTTGGTTGTCATTAGCACTGTTTATGAAAATAACTATGACAGGTGTGCTGGTCACAAGTAGAAAAAGCAGGACAGTTAGTGAATTTTTTATAATTAGGAAAATTACTTCCAATTCTATTCCATCTTCTGCCCTCATATTTGCCCCTTGAAATGACAATATCTTGTTAATAAATTAAAGTGGTAGACGTGCTTACATAACACAAGTAAAATGAAATTCTGCTTATTAATATTTAATCATGTGTACCTATGAAAAAGATAGCCATATGTATTGTCTCCCTTCAGATCTGCCAAATACTTTATCAAGTGGAATCTGACCTCCCGTGTAAGACTGTATTGGAAATAAGTGTGGACTTACCCGTCTGTTTTGCCATCATAGTTCTTATGCCTTCTAACACAGTTTAGGTAACAATTTATTAATGTACAACTCAAAAATCAACAAAGATTTGCTGTAGAATTTGGCATAAAAAACAAATTAAGGTTAAGATTTTAGTCTCTTATACCTGACTTCTATATTCACAATCATTTAAGTAGTTTAAATTATTTCAAGTAAACTCTTGTGGCACATGCCTATAATCCTAGTGCTTGGGAGGCTGAAAACAGGAGGATCACTACAAGTCCAATCTGTATAGTAAGACCCTGTAGACCCTATACTAAATACATTAAAAAATAAAAATTTTTAAAAAAATCAAGTAAACTCTTATTTGAGGCTAAGATACAAATGAGCTGCATTTGTGAATAAAAACAGAGCTGGCACCGAGTATTATGTTCTAAAAGCTACCAACACACTTAGTATCTCACTTAGCCCTTAGAACACCTATACAGTATGTTACTTGTCCCATTTTATAGGAAGCCAAGGTCATCTTAGCCTAAGATTTAAGCCCAAGCTTCTCACTCCACTGCCTACGCCATTGTCACTGCATTGTGTAATCAGTGGTATTTTTTACTGTTTGACTTTTTTTTTTTTTGGACTAGGTGATACACTTTTGGCCATTCAGGCACCTTCAGGTACACAGCTGGAGGTACCTATTCCGGAAATGGTATGTAGAACATATTTGTGTAAGTAGAAAAAAATGGATGTATAGTCTCAATAGGTACAGACATATTTTCTTGAACTGAACATAAACTAATTTTATGTGAGCAACTTTGAGTTTCTACTTTCATGTTTTATATCTGAAAGCACTGCTATCTGAATTTGGCTGTCTTCACTACTTGGGTAAAATTATATGTAACTAGATCATTAACATTTGTGTAAGTTGTTTTTGTTTTTTTAATTGACTGTTTAAAATAGAGGATATCAGTGAATAATGGTATGGTCAATAATCTTAACAAAAGTTAAAATGATTGCATTTGTAATTAATGTAGAAGTCATGATCAAGGAAAAAAATCAATGTAAACATCCACAATCAGTTGCTTTAAATTAGGTCTCTCAAAAAAACATTTTGACTTACTGCGTCAAAGACATTTATAGATTTTATGCTAGATGTAAAATTTATTAGTTTGGTTTCAGAAGAAACAAGCTAAACCAGTCAACAAAGGGAATAGAAAGCATGACAGCCCCCCGTACACACACCTGTTCTAGAAATTTGTGTTTCAGCATTCGTATTACTGATTCTGAAATTTCACAATATAAATTATTTTTTTGAAATGGAGGCATTTTGTATTTATATCTATGTAGGAAGTCAGCTATCTATATTTGCTGATTGAAAAAACGTTTGACTTGTGAACAGTAAGTAACAGGATGTTGAGGTGACCATATTCACGCTGGCTAACTCCAGAGAATGAAGTTCACACATATGGAGAATAAGCACTGGAATAGGTATTATAAAGCACTGAAAAATAAGATTATATGAGGTAAAAATGCATGGTTGCCAGAACTCTACAACTCACAGTTGTAGCTTGGAGGCTTCCGTATCCCATTCTGCTGTTGTCTTTTAACTTAATGTCTTTATCTTGTTGTATGAATTTAGTCTCTTTTGCCCTGTCTCATTTTTTAACTTTTCAAGGTAGCTAGAAATGTTAATATTTATTCATTTGTTTATACCCAATAAATTTCAAAGGGTCAGAATGGACAAAAGAAATACCAGATCAATTTAAAGAGTCATTCAGGACCTATCCACGTGCTGCTTATAAATAAAGAGTCCAATTCATCTAAGCCTGTGGTTTTCCCCGTCCCCCCACCTGATGACCTCACACAGCCTTCTTCTCAGTCGTCCACTCCAGTGACTCCACAGAAATCCAGCATGCTGGCTCAGAACCCGCCTGAGCAACATGTGCCCGAAAGAAGCCAGAACATCCAGCAGATACCAGCCACAGAAATAGCTTCTGGTGGGTTCAGAGCATTTAAAACAAAACAAAAAAACACAGATGGAAAAATATGACAAGTTGAACAGCTTTTCTGAATGTTAGTTGTGATGATATGTCAGTTTCTATCTGAAACTCTGTTTTCTAACCTTAGTCTAGAGAAAAGTTACTAAATGTAGGAAAACCTTTAACAATCTAGCCTATCTATACCATAATGACTTATACCTTTTTTCTCTATATTCTTTGTGTACTTTTTTGAAGCTTTAATTTTATAAAGTTGGTAAGTGGTCTCAATTTCAGTTATTTAGGATATCTTTTCTAAATTGTTTTATCTATGAAATAATAAATAGCTAAAACACTAAAAATTGAGTATAAAGACATAGGAACCACAACTTTAAAATTTGTAAAACTTTTTGTGGCACCCAGTCTTCTTGGTTCCAGAGCTATCTTTAGCGATTCTTTGATTTCCAAATAAGCAGCGGCATTACAGAGTCTTTCAATGATTTCTGAATAAGTGAATGACTTGTACTAATGTAGGTATCATACTGCAGACAATTAAAATGGAACCATACAGATCTAAATCATTGACGTTTACTTACTAGATATGTCTCATTGCTGTACCTCTGGGAGTTCACAATATTAAAAGTATTAAAACGAAATATATTTAATTGCACATGGGTTACTTTTTAGCTTCTTGTTGCTCGTAGCCTTTTCTACTTAATTTCCTGTTATTTTTATACTGTAGGTCACAGGGATGCATAGTCATCTCACCTTAATTGTATCTGCCTGAGATTACTAAAACAGGCAAGATTTATGTATTTCAGTGTCAACAAAGTTGCTACATTGGCACCCAGAAAGCCTTAAGATGTAATTTCTATATATTGTGAAATAGTAATTTGGGGCATGTTAGAGAAAACCTTAAACAGCTAAGCTAATAACCAGTAATAAGAACCATTTAAACTGTGAGCAGAGAAGTAGAATTTGAGCTGCAATGGGAAGCCCAGGAGTACAACTTTTGGGAAAGGGGACATTTTGGGAAAGCAAGGTAATCAAAAGCTATAAAGATTGAAGATTGGACATAGCTATGAAACTGAACGTTGAGGCTAAAAAAGGGGGGGTTCCAATGGGACTGGAGAAATGATCAGATTTCAGAAATGAATTTAGGCAAAACAACATTTGTTACACAAGAGCTACACAGAGTGAACTGTAGAATGGAAAAATGTTTTAACATAGGATGACTCAAGAATTAATACCACAGACTGAAACATTCTGCTTTGGAAGAATGAGTCTTTTGGTCCACATCTTAAGTTGGGGGATTTAAAAGTAATGATAGGCATGGAGGATTTTGAAAATGATCTTTCTCCAAAGTTCTCATACTTTGTCAGTGAAGCTGATGATGTGACTACCTGTACCACATATAAGTAAAAATGTAACAAAATTTTGTAACATTTTTTTCCAGCAGGATCTATTAGTGGAGATATTATCGATGAGTTAATGTCTTCTGATGGTAAGTAGTTTAAAATTTCACTGCTTTATACATCAGTGTGTTTCTAAAATTTGCAATTTAAAATAAAAAATGTTCTATTTTGTAATTGCTTCACTCTGACTCATGGAGATTTTCCCTTAATACTACTTCATAATGAAACACAAACATCCTTCAGAGCTTGTTTCTCCGTGTTCCCACTTTTATTAAGTATTAGTCATTAACAGCATCATATATGTGTGTGCACATGTACTTTTTTGTGTATAACTTAGAAAACAATGTGAGGCTGGGGAGACAGCTCAGCGGTCTAAGAGCCTACGTGGCAAGCTCAAGGACCCAGATTTGATCCCCAGTACTGCCTGCTGCATTGACCCTGTGCTGAGCAGCCAACAAAACCGGGCGTGGAGGCACATACCTGTAATCCCAGCACTGGGGAGGCTAGGCAGGGGGATCACTGAGTCTGGGCTGTGTGTGTAGCACAACCCTGTACCAAATGAATGAATGAATGAATGAATGAATGAATGAATGAATGAATGAATGATTTTTAAAAAAATTTGGTTAAGGTATTTGAGAGCAGTTTGTTAAATCTCATTACCTGTATATAGACACTGTCTTTAACCTTTACTCTATTTGTTTGCAGTGTTTCCGCTCTTACGGCTTTCTCCTACCCCTGCAGACGACTACAACTTTAATTTAGATGATAATGAAGGAGTTTGTGATCTGTTTGATGTCCAGATACTAAATTATTAGATTCCATGGAAACTTTGGACTGTTATCTACCTCTAACTGCATAACATTTTAGATTTCTTAATAACCTAAGTATTTAAAAATAATGAATGTAACACCTTTTTAGTTCACTGATTCTGAAGTGTTCTTCCCTAATACTACTTTCTTTTTTACTTCACAAAACCTCAACCATAAAAACAAAGGGCTCTGACTGTTTCTGGAGTAAAACAGGCTTAATATCTACCAGCTTCCTCAATCCCCAAGTAATTACATTCTGAGATTTGAACTTCCAATTATGAATCCTTCTGTTTTCTCTTACAAGAGGAAGTTTAAAGTAGACTTGGTCATCGAAAGCAAAAAAGTTGGCCGAGGGCTAACCACCTATTTGCCTTGTATTTTTACTGCCATGAAACTATTTCTGCACCTGTGTCAGTCCAAGGAGACACTCACTGCCACTTGAAATGTGACGGATGTAAATGAGGATGTGTAACTGCTTCAGTGAACAGATTTTGTGAAGTGCCTTCTGTTTTAGCACTTTAAGTTTATCATTTTGTTGACTTCTGACATTCCACTTTCTTTCCTAGAGTACAGGAAAGATCTGTTCATGTAGTTTGTTTTTAAAATGTGCCAATGCTTGTACATTAACAAGATTTTTTTTAAATAAAGTTGTATAAAATACGTATTTCGTTGAATTTGTTTTTTAATTTGATACATCTCTCCACCATATTACAATTGAGCCATTAAATTTGTAGCTTCATCAACATTAACTGGTTCGTTTTCATGATGGGGTTGATTAATCTGAAGGGAGAAAAGTATATTTAAACATTTAATAATAGTACAAAAAACCCATATAATGTTAGCCAATTTAATTTCTTCCAGTCATACTTTGAATAGTAAAATCTTATTCAGACTCAATGTTTTAAGAGTCAGAATATGCTAAACGAAAGCCAAGTACTGATCCATTAGAATCCCATTTCACTGATTTTTCAGTCATCAATATATCAGCCATAACAAAAGCAAATGGTATCTTACCAGCTCTTTCTTACGAGGTTCAAGAGTCAGCCTTTTAGAGAAGTGTGCAAGTTCCTTCTGAATGTTTACAAAAGCTTTATTCATTCTGCGTACTTTTTCATCATTCACAATGTTTATCTGTTAAAAAAAATGAGCCCACAATCTTACAGCCATTAAAGATAAAATGTATTCATCTTTAACTGTTAAACCTAAAAACCTGCAAATTCTCAACTCTATCAAATTATGAGGCCAATTTATACTAAAGCTATTGTCCAAGACAAGGTTTTTAAAACTAACAATTATATGGATATGCCTCATACCTATGCTTAGATGGCATAATAAAGTAAAAATGACCATAATCCTTCCAGGTTACTATGTTAGCATCGATCATCTATAAAATCAGAAACGTGGATCAAATGCTTTCAGTCTCTTTTAATAGCTCTGAATCATTCTTTGGCCTTCTTAAGTCCCTGGTACCCTACGTCTTTTGAATCTGAGAGGCAGAGATGGTGGTTTACATTCACTGCTACTACCAAACAATTTTTTTCAAAGAAATCAACTTTTGTAGATATTATTTTGTGTTTATACAGCATCTTCTTCAAGAACTTTAAATGCCTTACAGGCGTTATGTCCAGCTAATCACCACAGAACCCTGTGTGCTAGGTATACCTCCCATTTTACAAGACAGGAAGACTGGACAATGGTAAGGATAAGTGACTTCCCTAAGGTCATACAGTTAATGAAGCTCACTGCAGAGCCAGGGTCTGAGCACCTAAGCCTCTCAGCTCCCAGCCAAACACCACATAGAGAATCTTTAATGAAAAGCATCTTTAAAAGACGGTATCAGTAGTATGTTAAGAGGTAAGGTCTTTCTACTGCCATCAAAGAAAGAACAATCTCTATTAATGGTTAGAAGCCACAAGACCTGTATAGCACCCCCCCCCCCAACAAACACACTCTTTTCCTTTCTCAGCCTCCTGGCTCTTGTAATTGGTAAAATTTCCAAAACAAACCATGTGACTTATAAGTAGGACTTAATTTACATTGGTACCTTGGTTCACAAACTTCATTCTTTCCACGTTTCTGGTCAAAAACTGAATTAGACAGCTGAATCAAATTCGATGGTTAGGTTAAGTGTTGACCTTAATGGGAAACTATCTTATACCTGCTATGTCCTAGCTGACGTTAAAACTAACTGCTTTACTATACCTTTTTCTCTACAGAAAGCTGTAAAGAAACAATTTTAAATTTCATAATTTGGTATACACTATCAAAATACAAGCACTACTCTGACTTACCCAAAGCTCTTGGTTATGACTTTGCATTGTTGGCAGATCTGCCAGGCTATGTGCAGTATAGAAAGCAACTCTCTTGAGGTTCAAAGAAGCTGTGATCTTAACAAACTTTTCAAAATACGTTTGATATTTAGTACACATACTAAGTATAATTTTCAACCAGTACAGCTGTCTAAGCCCAACTAAATGACCCTATTAAAGATCTGTTTATGGAACATAAGGTGGGCCAGGGAGATAGTTCAGTGGCATAAGTGCCTTCCTGGAACACGAAGTGAAGTCATCCCTTAGGCTAAAAGATACAGTTAATGTTGTACTCATCGTAACCAGAGCAGCCTGGACCACAGCCAAAAAAGCCCAAAGATTACGTTTTGGGGAAGCCCTTTTCCCCCTGACTTTACAAACTGATTATAAAGGCATTCAGAACTTGTGTTTCAGATCTCATTTTGCTAGGAGTTTTAAGAATATATGTAGTGTAAAATGTCTGTAAACCATTGCTGTTGGTATTTTTCCATTCATCAATAAGTTGGATGAGTGTGGCCAAATACACCTTGGAAAAAATAACTGAAAATTACATTAAAAATAACAGTAATCAAGCACTGGATGTTTCTCACCAAAAGGCAGCCTAGTTTTTTTCTTTTAATTCTCTGGCATCTAAAGTGGTATTACTAAAACTTGATAACAAAAATAAAATTAAAAAATGTTTTTTATACCAAACAATTTCTCCTTCAAAACCTTCAGCTGCTTTACACACTATGCATGAGAACATTCTGTCCTCCACTGCTGTCACTCCCCAATGCCATGATTATCTGATTCTTTAGGAAAGGTTTTAAACCTCAGCTCACTAACTTCTTCATGCCTACTTTGATCTCTTGAGGGCCTCATCTCCAGGGGTCTCTGTTAGCTGTCTCAGCCAAGCATGGACTTTCCACAGCATTGCCATTCCTTGTTCATTTAGTTTATGAACAATTACTGCATCTCACTGAAACCTTTTCACACCAATTTGACTATTTTCCATAGCTTTATGTCCCACTTTCCCCCTTAGCCAGCACAGACTTCAGGACTATCATTTAATAGTTACTTCTTTCTTCTTTACACTTTTTTGGCGGAACCGGGGATTGAACTCAGGCCCTTGCGCTTGCCAGGGAAGCGCTTATTCCACTGAGCCATCTCCCAGGCCCCTCTTTACACTCTTCACTAGCTCCTGTCATAACAATTACTTTGTTCCCTTAAGGCATTTATAGTCATAAAACTTATGCATCAAAAAACTTCGCTTATTTGATAAGTTGAAGCTGAAATATCACTTTTCTATGGGTCATAACACAGGTGACTCTACCCATTATTTCAGTTTGAAGACATCCTTAAAGAATGTTACAAGAACCACTTAATCCTGAGCTTTCTTAAAAATTTTGAAATGTAAAACTTCAAATTTTGAATTTCAAGAAACAGTATTTCATCTTTGTTTTGCAGACTTACATTTATTTGTGTTCCAGAATAAAAACGAAGAGAAAAAGAAGTGGTGCTCACTAACATTCCATGTCTTGGCTCTGTTAATAGGTTTTTTCTATGCATTAATAAAGCTGTTAAACTATTTATCATATGCACTTTTATACCTTTGCACTTACACATTTGCATGTAAAATACTTTTCTTCTTACGTTTCAATTTAATAAAGAGGTTATTTTCAACTTGAAAAAAATTTAAAATCCTCGTTTTAGTAAAAAAAGGAAAAAATGGAAACAAAGCTTTTCTAAGTAGGGTTGAAGAAAGGGTAGATCATGAACAGTTACAAATTCCATATAATGAAAATGATTGTTATGTACACATGTACACCTAAAAGCAATAAAAATAATTTTCTTTGAAACAAAAACTTGTAGGAAAGGTTAAATTTGAAGTTAAACAATACTTAAGCTAAACAACAAAATCCAATTATAGAGTAGTTTTATCACTATGCTTTGTGATACTTAATATAACACTCACCTTCTTAAGATTAGTAGTAACTGGTTTTGCTTTGTTTTTGGACTTAAAGTTTTTTTGGCTGGCTATGTGAAATACGTTCTTGGACTTCTGCCCTCTTAATTTATTCTTGGCCATTTTCTAGAAAAGGAAAAAAGATCAATTAAGCTACTCATGTTTAAGAACTATAAAATTAAAAAAAACCCTATAAAATCAGGTTTTTAAAGCAGAGGTAATAAGTCTAAAAAATTACATTTTACTTTTGATTTGTGTGGGTAGGGTGCCTGTATGGGAATTGAACTCAGCCTTTGCACTAAAGTACATCACCAGGCCAATTTCTTTTTCTTTTCTTTCTTTTCTTTTTTCTTTTTTCTTTTTTTTTTTTAAGTTTTAAGACAGGATCTCACTAAATTTGCCTAGGCTAGGTTTAAACTTGGGGCCCTCCTGCCTCAGCCTCCTGAGTGGCTGGAATTATTAGCATATATTTCTACACCTCACCACTCTTGATTATTTTTGAAGTTGCTAAATGTATTATTTCTATTAAAATTTAAAATCTTAGTATTTTGCTGTTGACTACATGGCAGCCAAGAGGCAGAGAGAAAAAGAGGCAGAGAGGAAGGGGCCAGGGGCTAGATACAGCATCCAGCCTCGAGGTCTATGATCCCTCACCTGTAGGGGCTATCTCATTTCCATCCCTCCGAATATCATCAGATTACAACTCCATCAGTGAAGTTAGAGGCACTTACTTCCCAAAGCCCTTCAGCAGCTGGGTGTAGTAACACATGCTTGTAATCCCAGCACATAGGAGACAGGCAGGAAGATCCCCATGAGTTAGGAGGCCAACCTGCACTACAGTGAATTCAAACCTAGTCTCAAGAGATCTTGTTTCCAAACAAAACAAAACCAAAAGCCCCTCTTGAACACAATAAGCTTTTCGGTTGGGGGACACTGCAGATAGCAGTCACAACACTATCACACTTTAGGCACTGCCTCTGTTTCTTCTCATTCCTTTTTACTGTCCTGTGCATCCCATCAAAATCAGCCCTTAATCCTGCACTTAAAAACCCTCCAATTACTTTTATAGCTTCTATATTATCTCCAGGCCAATGGGTCTTACCCCCACAACATAATTTTCTTTGCTTTGTAACTAAACACATTAACTTTATAGCATCTACATTATAAATATCTCCCAAATGTGTTAATGCATGTGAGGAAAAATTCTCATTTTACAAATAAAAACAACTGATTTACAGAAATGAATCTGCCTAGTATCACACAGGATAACCACAAGTGGCATGATTTGAAGCCACAAAAAAGAACAAAAGACACACATTATATGTATATGCAGGATAGTTTGGAAAAAGGAAGGGAAAAAGATGTATTTGTTATATATATATAGGATAGTTTGGATAACTACTGCTAATCTCTGCTAGTCTTTTGAAAGGAGCAATTAACACTTAAAATTTCTTTTTCTTTTTAATTTCTTATAACTTTTTTGTTGCTTTTGTTTTTTAAGCCAATTTTGTAGGTTTATATCTGGTAACCTGCACAACTAATTTGAAGATATCACGCAATTCAATTGTTGAATTCCTATTACTTTGGTTAGCGAAATTTTGTATTGTTGCTAATTCCTTTTATTTTTACTATTATGTAATACTGCTGCCTCTCATGTATCATTAAAAAACCAATTCCAAACAATAGTGAAGTACCGTCTGGTTCAGGCCTGGGTTGCGGCTGCAGCTCCCGGGTCCACTTGTTTGGCAAACTGTGCCCCATGGAACAAATCAGATAGGAGCGTGTCCTACTATTTACTGTATATCCATTCAATTACGTACTGTCGATGGCTCCTTTCCTGTTAAAAGTACGGTGCCCCAAGTCCAAAATATTCACAGCCTCTTTACAGAGCTTGTCGACCCCTTCCTGAAACCACCGCACAGCGGCTCTCCCTCTACACAGTACTAGCCTACCTGTTCTCCGAAGGCATCTTGCGTCTCCTCTTTATGCACACTGTGCTGTCAATGAAATTGATATCCTCCATTTGGCCTCAGAAAACTAAGACAGTGACACGTCTGAACCCCAGCAATACTACTTTTAAAAAAACTGACGCAGTTTTTTTAAATACACAATTACAGAAGCGGAAACATGGAAGCCATTCAAACTAAGCGAAAATCTCTGCAGCAGTAACGAAAATTCAGTCTTCTACCACTCGTTAGCTGCTAAGGGTACACAGCTGATACACTGGAACACACAGGAACACGGACACGCGACAGGTAGCACACTACAAGCAACACTCCTAACCATCCACACATGTCGCAGGCAGCACTCTGCGGGGCCCGGGAAGCTCTGGGCACCCAGCAAGGACCCTGAGGGAGGAACGCTCTTAGTGGGGAGAGGGGCTGGCAGAACTCTCCCGGCAGCGTGGCGAGCTCGATCACGAGCCACACACCCCACACCCGAACGTGCCAAGGGGGCGGCCCCGGCGTTTCGGCTCCGGCCCGGAGGCCCGCGCCCCAGGAGGGTCGGGAGAGGCCGAGCACAGCCGAAAGCGAACCCTCCGGGCCACGGCACCACGCGGCCGGCCCAATTCTGCCTCAGTCCCCGCGAGCCTCACGCCAGCCCACCGAGAAGTTGCCTCAACTTTCACCAAACCTTTGATATCCGCGTGCAGCTGATCCAGCTCCAGAGCACGCCATCTGCAGGCTCACAGCCCAGGAAGTTCCGGAAAGCAGGAGCCAGTCAAATCGGCTCGCGAGCCATAACCTCGCCCTTCGATCTTATCCCGCCCGCGCGGCAGGGTTCCACCCAATCCGCCCGGCCGCTCTGAGAAGCCCCACCCACTGACGGGAGCCCCGCCCCCCAAGTGGAACCTCGCCCACAGAACCAATCCGCCAGCAAGGGCAACACCGCAAGGCAACGCCCACTGAGCTAAGCTCCGCCTCCAGACCGAGTTTCACCCTGTCTGGGCGGAGTGTAGCCCTTAGTCCCGCCTACTGAACGATGTCCCGCCCACCACGCCGAAGTCTGCGCAGCCCGCGCCGGGCGTGCGCCCCGCCCCGCCCACCGAGCGTACTGAAGCGGGGTCCCTCCCATCTGTCGTGATCCCGCCCTTAGGGCCAAAACCGTTTTCCCTGAAACTAAGTGTAGGGACAGGAAAAGCCCTGCTCTTAGCTCCCGTTTCGGCTGAATTGCCGACGTCACCTGGCTTCACGCGAGCTGCCACCAGGTCTTAGTCCCTAGTGAGTCCGCGTGGGGAAAGCCAGCCGGAGCGTTCCTGAGTCTAAACCCCGCGTCGCTGCTCCGCCGAGCGCTCCCGGCAGGTGGCGCTGCGCACCGGGCGCCTCCAGGCTGATGGACTTCCCGCGCACGGTGGCGGCGAGCGAGGAGTGCAATTGCTTTTCTCATTTTAACTTTTTGCTGCAAAAGGCGGGCTTCTGACAGCAGGGCAGGGCAATGCAGGGGCAATATGGAAAATAAAAATAGAACAAGTGCCGAGGAACTTCGGTGAAATTAGAAGAAAGTTTCATGCCTTCCGACGTGTGTATCAGTATTTTTCCCAATCAGGACATTCTGGATTGAGGTGTTTAGAAAACTGAATCCTTTCAGAGGATATCGCCATACTTTTTTACTAAGTTTCTATACTTACGTTTGTTGAAGTCATAAGAAAAGCCAGCTTAAAAAAAAATGTAGGAAAGTTCTGACATTGCTATGCCAGTTTGTGCTTGTGCTGCCAACGAGCACTTAACTGTGATTTATGTTTTACAACATTTCAGCCGGCACTCCACGGAAATAAGGCGATAATCACACTGCCTTTTTGAAAGTGGGGATAATAACGCTTGGATTTTATTAGTTGACAAAGCCCAGATTCCTTCTCCGTTGGCACTTGCCTAAGTACTCTTTACATTGAATGAGCCATACACCTGCTTTCAAAAAGATGACCCACTTTTACACTAAATTGTTTTATTATGATTACACTGATCATAAAAATTAAGGAATATGTTAAGAGGCACAATTACTGTCATAATTGCTGTATGTTTATTCGTATTTTGTGTTCTTTCTAAAGAACAATCTTGTAAAAATTTCCTTAAAAGCTGACATAAAATGTCAGTAATGTGTGGGAGCAAAACCGAAGCTTCAGAA
>NW_004524741.1:4433749-4434917 GCF_000260255.1 Octodon degus
TGGCTTGAGTTGTGGGGATGGAACCACAGCAACCTGAGCCTGACTGCTTTGTTGAAGCAGCCACTTAAAGAACTGAGCTAAGGGGCAGGCCCCCTGATTATATTTTGTTGAATGTGAATTATTTACATACACGTCAAAGACAGATGGAGGGGAATGACAGGATGGCATTAAGAGCTGTGGTGGCTAGCTTTTATTTTGATATGCTGGGAAAAATGCATACCTCAAGGAACTAGCAGGGTTATGTGGGTGAGACCAGGGACTTGTCTAAGGTGAGGAGGCCTGGGTATCTCTTTGACCCTTCTCACCAACCAACAGTATGTTCTTGGAAAACTTACTGCGTTTCTGTACACTTCCTTTTCTATATGTACAGTACATGAAAATTATAACTACTTCACAGGACATTCATCTGCTCAGTATCCCTCTCTGGGTAGCTACTACTCTAATCAGCTGGTCCTGGTGGAGCTAATTGTAGTTCTTGTCTAAGGAATTTCCAGCGAAAATGTGACCTCTTATTTGGTAGAGTTGGGCCGGGATGAAGTGAAGTCAAACTATGGTGGCCACCGCCTCTCGGAATTGGAAGGCCACCTGTCTACAGTGGGAGAAAATAAGGACAGTGGAAAACAGAGCTGCCCAGCGGAATGAGGACTCTGATAGCATCTGAGTCCCTGAATTCAGCCGTGGATAGAAGAGAGACCTTTCCCTATACTACCTGAGCTGAAGCATGGATTTTCCAGGATTCAAACTACCTTGGGCTATTTTTAAAAAGCTCTTGCACTTGAGAAATCCTTGACTGTTCCTGTCTTACTATAGGGGATTATTGTACACTGTTAATGAAACAAAAAACAAGAAAGCATCCAGCAACAGGGGTGCATGCGTAATCGCAGCACTTGAAAGTTGAGGCAAGAGGACCCGAAGTTCAAGGCCAACCTGAGTTACAAAGAATTCAAAGGAAGACTGAACTAAAAGAAGACTCTGTTTCACCGTAAAAAATCAAGAAAGCCTAAGATATGACTAAGCCTACCTAGAACATTTTTTGTCTTCTTGTAACGCAGTTCCTTGGAAATAATAGGTGAAATTGTTTTGTTTTGAGGACCGGGAATCAGATACAGGAACTTGCACTTGCTAGGCAGGCGCTTATGCCATTGAGCTATATCCCCAGCTGTAATTA
>NW_004524741.1:4435017-4437457 GCF_000260255.1 Octodon degus
TTTTTTTGCGGTGATCAAACTCAGGACCTTGCACTTGCCAGGCAAGCACTTACTCCACTGAGCTATCGCTTTGGCTCCCTTGCAATTATGTTTTTAATTTAAACAAATTTTATTCTGAACAATGTTCTCACTGAATGACTTGAGATCTTGCTCCAGAAATAATTATAGCCAAAAAAGAAGGAATTATACATGAAATATTTGAAAGTTAAGAAAGGCCAAATACATAGTACAAAGGCAATAAAAAATCCAAAGGTACATGAAGCCCTTTCACGTTTATAATTCTTGGTCAAAGTGCAATTAATGGTTAAAAATTACAAGAATTGAAAAATATTTAGCATGTGTATGTTTTTCAAATAAAATGGCAAAGTTGCAGAGAAAAGATGCCAGGTGCTATTAAATTAAACTTTGGCACTAAATTTTAGTGACATTCAAAAGCTAGGGCTGGGGAGATAGCTCAGTAGAATAAGTGCTTGCTTGGCAAGTGCAAGGGCCTGAGTTCAATCCCCAGCTCTGCCCCCCTACCAAAAAAAAGCACAGAAATAAAAGAAAATAAAGGAAAAGCAAAAGGATGCAGTGCTTTGTAAATACCAAGTTAAGTTGAAAATGTAAATTCTTGGGCTACCTAAAGTTCAATGATTTCCTTTTTCAGTTGAAATTATGTTCAGAAATGACACAAACTGAAATAATTTTTAACCTTCCACTTTGTGTTGTTTTCCAACAATTGTTGTGCTGAGGTCCTACAAAGAATGACATGTGCAGTCGGGGAGATGGCTCAGTAGAACAAGTGCTTCCCTGGCAAGTGCAAGGGCCTGAGTTCAACCCCCGGTTCCAGAAAAAAAAAAAAAGACATGTGCATGTGTTTCATCATTAAAAAACATTGAGGACAATAAGGTATTTTATAAACTTCTGTCTTTCAGAATTTTTCTTCTGAATATTTGGAAAATTCAGAAAAGCACTTTTAAAAAAGAACAGCCACCAAGCACTGCATTCTGACCCATCTTCCCATCATTTTTCTCTCATTCAGATTATGATAATATCTTCCTAACTGGTCCTCTGCTCTCATTTCTACCCAATTTAGCAGTCACAGAGATCAGTACTAAGATGCTAACCAGACCTGGTCATTCTTCCACCTCAAGTCCTCCAAATGTTCTCACATTCCCCAAAATAAAAGCAAAGTAAGGCCTACAGGAAACCCCTTTGCCCTGCTGCTTCCTGTTGATTACACATGAACTAATAAACTAAAATAATAAAGGAATAAAACCCAAGACTACAACGGTCATTTGCTATCTCCCGAGTTCAGTGGGTCTGGAGCTTGGGAGAGGCTCAGGAAGAAGGTTTGGTTCAGGTTTTTTAAAGAGGTTGCAGTCAGATGAGACCAACTAAAGGCCGGACTGGGCTGGGAAGCCTGCTGCCAAAGTGGTTCACCCAAATGACTGCCAGCTGGCTCCAGTTAGAACCTTAGTGTCTCAGGTGCTTCCAAAGTTGGCCTCTTCCTGTTTGTAATTCTTCGTTAAAATGCAAGTGATGGTTAAAAATCATAAGACTTGTGAAATATTTAGCATGCTTATGTTTTTCAAACAAAATGGCAAAGATGCAGAGAAAAGATGCATTGCTCAGAATAAAATTTATTTAAATAAAAAAATATAATTGCAGCTGGGGATATAGCTGAGCTTTGAAGAGTTGCCTCCCATCGACTTGCTTTGATACATTTCTTTAGAGTCTTTTTTCCTGGACAAGTAGTATATTGCTTATTAAACACTGGAATTTCCCTCTAGGCAAAATTTTTAATTTGTTCATCTAAATATATGTTAATAAATACATTTTAAAAATAGGATATATAATGTTTTTCAAATAGTATATCATATCAGTATACATAACTTGGTTTAATTCTCAATGGTATGTCTATTGTTTGTAGATTGTATTTTGTTGTTATACTTACACTGTTGTGAATATGTTTGGACAGGAAACTCTGACAAAAATTTATTAATATTATCCTGGATAGCATGCTTAGGAATAGGATCAGAAGTTAGAACTTTGAAAATTCTTGATTCAAATGTCCAAATTGTTTCAAAAAGGTGACACACTACGTTTTTACTGGTAGTGAATGGACTCGCATGCCACCACATCCTCACTGACATGGATTATTAATGCTTTTTTCTGAAGCTGATAATTTTTGGTAAGGAAGAATTGACAACACATTCAAAAATATTTTTGCATTTTTTATGTTTATAGTTGTGGGGGACCATTCAGACTGCTTCACAGCTCAGGAGCTCCTAAGAACACCTCAGGACATGACCCCATTTAAACACAATAACGATTCAAGCTGCTCTTGTGCTCTGCTCCGTGCTGCTTGCTTTGTTCTGATGTCTTGCACATGTGTGTTCACTTGCCTGTGGACTTCACAAAAATCTCCCTTGTGTCCCTCAAATGACATATATAT
>NW_004524741.1:4437557-4449234 GCF_000260255.1 Octodon degus
AGTTTTCTCTCTTCTTTATTTTTTGAAAATAATTGATTGAATTAAACAAAATTTGGAAGTGGGAAGAAAACACAAGAATAGAAATTTATATATTTATTGTTTCATTTTATGCAACTGAATGGATGGTGGTGTCATTTAATAAGGTAGAAAAAACCATGAGAGAGGAGTTGAAACAGAGGCACTTTGTCATGCCACTTGGGGCACTTAAAGTTGGAGCAGTGGATCCAAAGCCATGCAGCCCAGTCACTGGTACCTTCTGTTGCTAGTCTGAACTGAAATATGCTGTTAGAGTAAAATACCCATCAAATGTGAAATATTTTGTAAGAAAAAAAAGAACTTTCACTACCATTATGGACTATTGGACTATATTGGGTTATTTTGCTGAATTCAAGTACCTACAATCTTTGGTCTGGCATCAAGTATGAAAAGGTCGTTTAAAGACTTCTCCAAATACAGCTTCTCTAACTGCAATGGAACACCCATCTCTGACAAAACAACACAAAAAAGGGGAATATAAAGAAAGGATCAGTTTGTTGTGAAAAAATATATATATGTATATATAAGATAGTTAGGATAGATATACAGCTACTTTCTCCTAGTTCAATGAGAAGAAAGGTTTTTACTAATGGTATTTAGATAGGAGATCTGTCTGCATCTTGGTCTTTGAATAACTACTATGAAGACAACAACATGTAATGTATTAATTATTGTAACTGTCCTACTAACCTGATTTGAAATTGTTTCATTGTTATTTTATCTTCTTTTCTCATTAAAATGAATAAAAAATTAAAAATTAACAAAAAGGAAAAAAAAGAACTTGAAAGATGTTTGTAATTAAGGTCCAACAGGAAAAAGAAATACAGTAATTTGAACAGAGCAAATTTATTGTAAAGTATTATTAGCCACATCAGGGGTTACTATAAAGATGCAAAGAGATATTTAAAGAATATCCTGAGGAAAAGGGAATGTCCACCCAGGAACACAGGTGGAAGAAGTCAGCCTCCTTCCTGAGTTTGGGATTCAGACCCTGAAGGTGTGGTTGCAGCCCAACAGGTAGCAAAAAAGTATTCTGAGTTTCCCAGGCCAAAGCTAGCCAACAGTCTCCAGAAAATACCAAATTCTGCTCAGGGCACAGGTGAGCTAAGCCTGAGATGTAGGCAGTCAGATTCATCGAGTATCTACAGCCTTGAGAGCTGAAAGCCTGAGTGTATTAAGCATGACCTACGGAGTGTAGCATCCACATAAAAAAGGCATGGTCATGACCCCGGGGGTGCAGGTGGGTGAGCCACTACACATACAGAGTCAGGCATCTAGTTTGCCAGAAGAGTGACATGACACCAGGTGTGTAATGTTTACTGTTTAAGTAGTAGCAAGATGGTCATTATGCAACAGCAAGCCAAAACACTGAGACAACAACTAGGATCTGGAAGCAGATGTCACAGAAAATATAAACAGGTTCCACACATTATCCTATATTCTGGGACTATCCCAGTAAGTAGATGTCAACATAAAGTCTGCCTCCAAACCCTAGGTGTTTTTGGTGATTCTGCTTGCCATTTCATCTGGTGCATTGACCAGGAAGACTGTCTATGCTGACCTGTTTAGTAGCTGATCATGACTGTGGTGAGCAGAGAAAGGCAGGTCCTAAGGGGAAAGTGAACCGTATAGATTTCTTGAGTTCCCTCAGATGTCTGGAGGAATGTCTCAGTTACTCTTCTCTCATTGCTGTGACAAAATACCCACACCTAAAATGAAGGAAATAAAGGTTTATATAGCTCACAGTTAGTGGAGGTTTCAGTCCATACTCACCTGGGTCCAAGGCAGAGTGGTACAGGGCAGAGAGAAAAACAGCACAAGCAAAAGGAAAGAGTAGTGGCAACAATGGCAGAGGTAAGCCTCTCTTCTCCCAATATTGCCTTCAGGCTATATGCCCCAGGCTGAGTGTAGCATTCACACCCATAATACCAGCAGTACTCAGACCCATAATACCAGCCTTGGATCATGAATTAATCACAAACTCTAAAATCATACCCCAGTAACTACATGAGGCTTTGGGGGGACAACTGCACACAAACCATAATAAGGAGGATTCCTTGCTTTTCACTTAAGCAGCTCACATCAGATCCCAAAGGGACAAGGATGCAGTCTGTCTATTTGCCTGCCTGGCTGATTCCAGTAAAAACCCTAGAGGCATACCAGTTAGTTATTCTGTCAGTCCTACTCGGTTTAAGCAGAAGAAGCACTTGATCAACTCTTGTTAGTTAAGACCTCCCTCCATGGGACAGGGAACAGGTGTTAGAATGTTTAACCTGAGTGCCTGATAAATACATGTGTAAGTAGAACGGCCAGTGTAAGCAATAGGCTGCACCATTTGTGCTCCAAGACCAGGCAGAACTGATTGTGGTGGCTGATTGGGCACTCATCTGTGGCTCTGTGGCAAATGGCACATGGCATAATGGAGGCCTCAAACCCTCCTTACCCAAGTCATGCCTGAGTCCCTGCAATAGGCACAGCCACGTGGACATCTAAGTGGTCCCTCTCTAAGAGGCACCCATCCTTTGTTTGTTGGGCCATTGATCAAGAGTACACAACATACATGATGAGAAAATGAATTAATTAAAACTCATAGTCCCTGACTGCAGGAAAAGGGACTTTTACAGTTAAAAATAAAACCAAACTACTCCCTGAATCTCAAAGAAAAAAATAGAAAAAAAAGGCCCATTTTCCTGAGAATTCTGCATTGGCATCTTCATCAGGTGCTGTAGTCATTGTCAACACCTATAGCTTCACTTCACATTCCCAGCTCATCCATTTCCAGCTGACTGAACGGATCCTGCTAGCTGTTGCCTGTATTTAGCCACAGGCGCCCACTCTCCACAGCCTTCTGTTTCCATACCTGTCCTGGTCAGATGATGTTATCTCCCACCCACCTAGGATGACTGTCAACAATTCCTTCTGAGTTTCACATTTTGGCTGAAGAAAAATTGAACTGTCGGCCCTGATAAATAAGTTGCACCCTGTGAAGTCTGAATGAATAGAACAAACCAAGCACTATCAAATGTGGACTGTAAAACCCCACAGTCATTGCAAAGGTTAGGGGCAAACCTATGACTTTCCTGGTAAACAATGAAGCAAAACTCTCTGCCTTTAAAAGTTCCTTCTGTCAAAAAGGTACCATAACAGGGGCAGCTGGAACTCTTGCTTCTTGCCCTTTCCACCAGGCACAAACTTACAGCCTGGAATGACATCTGCATACTAAACCAGTCAGCCTCATTCTCATTTAACCTTGCACATTCATCTTTAACTGTTCCCCTCCCCACCCCGCCAACACCTGCATTAGTCTAAAGCAAGTAACCACAACTCTAAAGCTCTAAGCACTCTCCTCCTAGAGATATAAACTACAAACTTGCCTTTGGGCCTGGTTATCACACATGCCACCTCACCATGATCTGCATTACTGTCAGGTGTCACAGAAAGCAGAAACAGATATCCAGCCACATACATTGGCCTGATATTTTGGAAGCGATCCTGATCAGTGCCTGTTGATATTAATAAAGCTGCCTCCAAATCCTAGGTGCCATTTCAGTGTTTCTGCATGCCATTGTAACTAGGCTGTGGCTAGGGCTGTGATTCTACTCAGGACTGCACACCCTGTACTGCTTTGGAAAGATGCCCTGATGTCTCCAAACATGTGTTGTTGGCAACAGTTAAGGAGAAGTGAAAAGAAAACAAAAACACAGCATCCTTCAGACAGGAGGAGACAGTGCTTTCTCCTGTAATGGCCCATCCCTCAAACAAGCTTAACACTGTACTTGCTGCAAAGAAGAAATTCTTACATCTTCATTATTGCAGAGCTGGTAATGCATGGCAAATTTAGAGATAACAAGTTCATAACTAACAGTTTTTAAATATCAATTCATATTCAAATGTAAATATTTGAATATTTTGGTTTAATAACATTAAGACTAACTTCAGTTTCTACAATGTAACTTGTTGACCAAAATAAAGTTACACATATGGCTTGTATTCATTACTCAGTATGTTGTTTCTCATGGACAGTGTTTGAAAAGATGTCAAAACTAGATAGGTTATAGTCATACAAACTGACAGAAGTAATTTTTAGTTATAGGGATTCAACCCAGGGGCACTCTGCCACTGAGCTACATTCTTAGACCTTTGTAGCCCCCCTTTTAACCCTAACTTTAACCTTAATAATCTTGTTAAGTTGCTTAGGCTAGGATGACCTCCAACTTGTGATCCTCCTGCCTCAAATTCCAAAGTAGCTGGGATTATAGGTATGTACTACTGTATGCCTCTAAACCCTTTCATGTGAAGGTTGTTGTGGTGGTTAATTTGATTTGTCAACTGGACTGGTCTACTAGGTACCCATATTATAGACAGCTGAGTTAGGTAGAAACAGTATAGGCAGTCAGGTGCCTATGGCATTATATGGCTGGGACCTCCAGGGAGTCATTGTAAAAATGAAAACTCATTGCAGTTACGCGCATAGTGTATGTGTTGGTGGTTAGAGCTCAAAATAGAGTTGAAATGACCAGGCCTAAGATAAGAGGTAATACCACAATTAATAAAGTCTAGACAGACATCAGTCATCTCAGAGGGTGACCAAGAGCCTCAGACTCATGTTTTTCTGAACAGTTCTTTCCATGTACGTTTGCTGTGAGATTTCTTTTCCTATTGAATCAAAGTGCTTTAACAAACATTGTACCCATGTGGCTGTGCTCTATAAAATTTTTCCTAAACAGTAGAGCCCTTGAAGCCTATTTGGTACCCCTCCTGCCCCTAAAGAGGGGTATCTCTCCCCCTCAATAAATATTTCCTTTGTTCTTTAGAATTTAGCATTCAGTCTTAAATTTGGAGGAACATGAACTTGGAATATCAGACATCTAGCAGGTTGGAAGTTACAGTATTTCCCTTACATCATTTGGTGATCCTATGTCATTTCTATATCATTCAGATGTGTGGTTAGATATTATTGAGTGTTAATATAATATATTGTGATGAGATTAGCATTTAATTCAGTAGAGTGAGTGAAGAGACAGTTTTCTCTAGCATGGGTAGGTTTCTTCCAATTAACTGGGTATAAAAGCTGAGTTTCTGAGTAACAGAGAATTCCTTATGCCTGATTGCCTTCAGCATAAAACATTGGCCCTTCCTACCATGGTACTCAAAGTAAAATGTTGATTCTTTCTGCTTCTTCAGCCTGCCAGCCTTTGGACTGAAAATATTTTTGTACAGCTTCCTGTGTTTCTAGCTTTCAGATTATGGAGTTACCCTGCAGATCCTGGGATGTCTTGGTCTCTTTAATAAAGTAAGTCAATTGCTTGTAATTTGTGTTTCTATGTTCTTTTCTGTCCATGTATGAGGTGTGATTGGAAAGTATGATGAATGCCTACATTTTTAAACTTTATTACAGTAAAAGACACATTCCAATTAATAGCTCTCAAATAGTTTCACTCACTTTGAACATATGTACTCCATCATTTTTTGCCACTTTCTGAATCACTTCTGAAAATCCTCTTTCATGAGTTTCTTTAGTTGTGTTGTTGCAGCTGCCTTGATGTCCTGAATCAATTTAAAATGCTTACCCTTTATAGTCATTTTGGCTTTGAAGAAGAGCCAGAAGTCACATGGTCACAAATTTAGTGAATAAGATAGATGAGGACATACCATAATATTCTGTGAATCTGGCTTTCCATTAGATGACATGCAGCAGTAGCATTCAGTATACATAGATCTTGTAAAAGCACTCATGCAAGGACAACCAGAATTGCTTCAGAAAGTGGAAGTCACGGTGCTGTAAGTGCATTTGAAGCAAGAGTAAATAGTTTTAGGGAGATTAATGGCAATGTGTCTTTTTCTGTAACAAATTTTTAAATTTAAAGATTTACCTTATATAGAAGCTCTATTTCTCTAGAGAGCACTAATGCATACAATTGTATACAGAAGGAAAAACCTAAGTAAGGAAAGAGAAAATGGGCAGATGGCAAACAGGAGATGCGTTGTATGTTTATTCAGCAAGGACAAAAAATTAGAACATGTTAGTATGCTGGTAACAAAGACAACAGTGGAGGTGGCGATGTAGGCTACAGGAGATACAATGGTGTGTTCAGTGAGTGGAAGGTTTTGCAGAGCAGCTGGGGTTCAGGCAGCAAGCTCTTGGTGGGTTCAGGCAGCAAGCTTTTGGTGCTAGATGGGTGAAGAATTTCTTGAGGAGAGGGCAAATTTCACCTTTCCCCTAGTTAGATCTGGGACAAGAGCTAAAACAGGCTGCCCTTCCCTAGAGCACAGATAAGTGTAGATAAAGCCTTGTAAGAAATTTTGACAGAATGCCTATAATACCCCTAATTCTTCTGTCATTACACTTTGAAGAGTTGGTAACATTAAATATTTTTATAGCCAAATCATTTGGGCCTGAATTATTGGGACTTTTCAACATTAACCTGATGTTTATACAAGTTCATTTCCTTTTACAATAAGCTTAGCTCTTTTTTTTTTTTCGCATTTTATACTCTACCTACTTCTGTGGCATGTTCAAATGAGATATGAAACACTGCAAAATAAAACATGTGTATGTTTCTATTAGAAAAATTTGTAAAATCAAACAAGAACAGAAAGTGGAGAGGCGGGGTTTTAGCAGTGTGTTTCAATTTGACAATATAGGACAAAAGAAATGTTTGACTCTAGTTTCTGAAAGCCACAGTCTGAGAACTGCCTTGAGAGTAATTCATAGAAGTTACTCTTTTAACTTTGGACTGAAAGTCCTTATGCTTTCATGAAATCTGGGTCACTTGATCAAGTCCTCCAAACTTTGGGAGGACTCAAATTCTTATTTGGCAGATTGCACTAAGTAATTCTAACCTTAGTATTGTCATCAGTCTGGGGCTGGGGAGGTTCCTGAAGCTGAGAAAAGGAATTTAATCCTCCCTTTTTGTTGAATAAATTTGCAGATTCTCTACAGGAGGAGAAGAGGAAGAAGAAGAGTGTTGTACTGGTTGATATGTTGTGTCAACTTGAGGAGTTTAGAAGTTTAATTAAGTGATTCAGCAAAGAGCCAGGATTCTTAGTTTATAAACATCCACATACTGTGCAAGAGGAGGGCATGGGCAATGTATAGTTCTACACCCCTACCTCAGGGAAGCTTGCTTACAGTATAAGTGGGGAGAGAGGCTGGCTAGAAGCCGCAGCTGCTGCCCTTCCCTTTGCTCTTTGTTGTTTTCTGCTGCCATGAACTGCTGCTCTCTACCATACGCCACTCTGCCTGGGAGCCAGCCGAGTACAGACAGAAACCTCCACAAACTGAGAGCTAAATAAACCTTTCCTTCCTTAAATTTGGGTGTCGGGCATTTTGTCCCAGTAACAAGTAAAAAGTAATTAAGACAAGGGTGCAGTGCAGAAGAACTGGTGGTGTGTCTTATAACTACTTCAGGCTGAGGCGGGGCATTGATCTGGCTTAGCCAGGAATCAAAAGTCTTACCCTACCTAATTGTTCAATGAATGGCCATCTTTTTTTTTTTTTTTTTTTTTTTTTTTTTTTTTTGGTTTTTTGAGACAGAGTTTTGCTATGTCGTCCAGGCTGGCTCAAACTCAAAGTGATTCTCCTGCCTCAGCCTCCCAATCCACAACAACTAGATAATGATAATCTTTTGATAGTCTGGAAAAGAGGAAAAAGTCACTAACAAGTTATTGATGCTTACACTTTCTTTTATAACCTTGTTTAAAAAGGCAAAACTATACATTGCCCATGCCCTCCTCTTGCACAGTATGTGGATCTTTATAAACTAAGAATCCTGGCTCTTTGCTGAATCACTTAATTAAACTTCCAATTAAAAGTGGAATATTGATGATTAATGACTCTAAAAGTGGCAGAACCCAGCACCATATGGAATAAGCATTTTTTTTTTTCTCTGAATGCTTTCAGGGCAGGTTTGGCTGACTTGAGTTGTGGGGATCGAACCACAGCAACCTGAGCCTGACTGCTTTGTTGAAGCAGCCACTTAAAGAGCTGAGCTAAGGGGCAGGCCCCCTGGAATAAGCATTTTATCTTTAATATTAACCCGTTTTTATTTTGAGGTTTGTATCTAAATGTAACAGGTAGAATTTTATTTTTGTAAGTGTATTTATTTATTTTGGTACCAGAGAATGAACTCAGGACCTTGCACTTGCCAGGCAGGCGCTCACGGCACTGAGCTATCTCCCCAGCAACAGGTAGAGTTTGAGAGCACACAGACTTTGTGTTTTGTCCATAAGACACCAAATGTTCTCTAATTTTATTTATAGCAATGGTGAGTGAATACATTACATAAATTATCTTTTGACATTTGAGTATTGCCTTGTTTATTATAGGGCTTGTTTTGTAGTCTTGAAGACCATTTGTAATATTACCATTTTAATTTTCTAGGTACACCTATGTAAGTAACTAAATCTTTATTGAAGAAGTGCTTCAAAGAACTCTCAACTATCATATAGGAGTAGACTAGAAGAGGCCAAAGGGAACATTTTGGAAGAGCTAATAAGACTAGGAAAGAAAAACTTCTTGCAAGACATAGGTGAAGCTGGAGATCCCAGTAGGGGCTGGTGTAGTACTTTGACTCCCCATTTTTATATTTAGCCTTTTGTATATGGCTATCACTCTTTTTGTGTATAGATAACTTTGGTTATACTTTTCTGCTGGATGTCTAAGACCATGTCAAAGTATGACCTGTGTTAAAATGTACATGCATATGCACATCCGTGCGTGCAAGCACGTGTGTTCGTCAAGGTTAGTTCAGGTTCCTCAGCCATTACATTTGGGGTCATGTGAGAACCTCAGCTCCTCAAGGTTTTTCCTCTAGCAGTTGTGTTATTATTTAAATCACATAAATAAACTCCCTCTTAATTTGGTACTTTAAAAATAAAGAGGCTAATAGAACGTGCTTGCCTACAATGTACTTTATAGGTAACTGTTGCCCAGACTTTCACTTGTGAGTGTCATTGTCTGAACTTACTTCCTATGACATAGGTAATTCAACTAGCCTAATGCAATCGCATAATGACCCCAGAAACCTAAACCTGAAAGGCCATCATCATAAGGAACGTTAATCTGGAGGTCAGCAGTATGACAAGATGTTTTCCTAAACTCACATATGAGAAGGCCTGTATACTTGAGAAACATTAAATGTGCTTAATATGTCAAGAGGTCAGCAACAGTTAGGATCTAATGTTAGTATACAGTCTTTTCCATATACTTTCTTAGCTTTTATTCTGAAGGAAAAATTTAGATTTCTATAACAGGTTTACATAGTGTAACTGCACTGGCAAGAATTAAAGGATATCTTTAAAGTTCTTTTAAGTTATAGAATAGTAATAGTGACCACAAATGACTTTGCCTACTATACAATTGTGTCTCTTCTACAGTAACAAAATGTTTGTTTCATCAAGCCAATAGATGTGGAATAGGTTTTAAGTGGCAGGATCAAATTTAAAGAGATGCCAACATTTTTTTAAATTATTATTTTATGTCTAAGGTCTAGATGTAATAATGTATGCTGTATAAAACAAATTGTTTATTAGTTACTTTACATGTATTAAACTTAATTTTGGGCAGGCCAAATAGCTCAGCAGATTAAAATGCCTGCAAGCAGGTACAGGGGCTGGGGGTTTGATCCCCGGGCCTGCCCTGCCCGCCCCAGCCCAGGGGTGCACTGAGACAGCAACTGAGACTGGTGGTATGATGGCACATGCTTGTAGTCCCAGCTCTTGGGAGGTTGTAAACAGGCAGATCACTACAAGTCCAATCTAGTAGTGAGACCCTGAACACCCTATAGACCCTTCCCTAAAATAAAAAAAAAAAAATTAATTTTGAAGCTTAGTTTTATAGCGTATTTTGTCCTTATATAGATATATATCTCTAGCCATAGATTTATAGTGTGTTTTGTAAACTAAGTAATGCTCATTTGACCATTCATAAAGTGATTATTGAAAACATTTTGCAAGCTAGCATTTAAATACTGTTTCAGCTTTTTAAATATTTTTTTGGAAAATACAAGAAATTATCTTAGTGAAATATATAATTGTATAAAATTGTAACTGTTTTTTAATCTAGTTTTTAAAAGTTTAACGAGATCATTTTAATATTTAATACAATCTTATTGCTTTAGATATAGAAAACACGTTCATGTTTAGACATAGAAAAACATAACCTTTTAATTAGACAATTATATATAAAAATTTATTTAATAATATTTGTTGAGGCTCGGTTTGATCGTGCATATCTGTGAATCCCAGCACTCAGGAGGCTGAGGCAAGGAGGACTTCCATGAGGAGTCTGAGGCCAGCCTCAACAACATGGCAAGACTCTGTCTCAAAACAGAAAATGTTTGCTGGGATGGGCCAAATAAGGTGTGGGGGCAAACCTGGAGAATCCAATGGAGAAAATTCAGCTGCGGCACCTATCACTCCTCTCTCTTGCTTCTGCAACTGGCGCTCCTCCAAGGAAGTGGCGGTGGCTGTGAAAATCCAGTCTCCTTCAAAGTGGTGGCTGAGAAGATCAAGATCCCCTGAGGAAGTGGCGCTGTGAAACTAGGAACTCCTCCAAGGAAGGGCAGGGCACAGAAGCCTTCCTCAACCCTTTATTTGCCTTTTTTGTGCTAAGTCACTCTAGGGTGTGCTGTTCCCACCCTAGGGCATGGAAGGCCAAGAGGATCTAGGCATGGAATCCCCAAGAGGATCTAGCCAAGCTTCAGACATTTTAAGTTGACACATCACAAAGTCAACCACCACAAAGTCAAATGTATTATTTTTTTGTAAACTTTAAGAAATCAAAAAAAATTAAATTCATATTTAGCAATTGATAATGATGCAGTTATGAACATTTACAAATATTTATCCTATTTATATGTCTTTACTTATTTTAACAATTACTTTAGATGACTCACAAAGACAAAAGCATAGCACAGTTGACATTCATAGATGTCTTAGCTACCTTTTTTGTTGCTGAGAGACAATACCTGATGCTCAAAGTTAAAGGGGGAAGGGCTCAGTTGGTATACAGTTTGTAGAGGGTTCAGACTATAATCAGCTGGCTCTATGGCAGGGTGGCCATAGCAGAGGGGTACCAGTTCATGGCGGTAGAAGACAGCAAGATGAACAAAAAGGGAGAAGACTGTTTCTGTTCCTTACAGAGTATGTAGGGTCCCACTTTGGGTGGGTGTAGCACTCATGCCCTTCATGCTAGCCAGAATGCCAAACTAATCAGACCAATCAATCCTACACCCTTAAGCTCAGCATCACACACTCTAGAGTCAGCTACATCTGAATCTAGAAAAAGCCCTATGACCACATGAGGCTTTGGGGGGCGTCTAGATACAAACCATAACAGTAAGTTATACATACTATCCTTCACAAAGGAAAGCTAAGTTATCGTACATAGAAAATAATGTACATGCATTCATAAAAGGCTGAAAATCTAGATGTGAACATTAAAAAGTTATACTTTTATCTTACCAATGAAATTAGCTCATGTTGAACCATGTGAGCAAACCGCAGTTGGACTGTATCGTGAGTGTCCAATTATCTACAAGCCAATTTAAGTAGGCTTTTGGAGGCTAACATACCTGTAAGTCAACACATAGACATACACTACTAACCTAAATCGTGCATAATCTTTGTGTTACCACAA
>NW_004524741.1:4449706-4451736 GCF_000260255.1 Octodon degus
TTAAGCACACATATTAATAATTTATTGAGACATTTAATAAGTCAGTTATATTATTTTTGTAAGCCTTAAGAAACAAGGAAAAATTGAATTTATATTTAGCAACTGATAACTTGATGTAGTTATGAACATTTATAAATATTTATCCTGAAAGTTCTAACTGAGCCAGAAGTCTATGAGGGCAAAAAATTAATCTGTTTATCTGTTTACCTATCTATCTATCTATCTATCTATCTATCTTTTAACCAATTATTAAAACAGATTAACAGGCAGACAAAAATATGGACCACATAAAACAATTACATTAAATCAGAGTGTACTCTTAGACTTACTTGCCATATTGAATTATAGAATTTTTAATTTTAGTTCTAGGTTTATAACTATAAATAGACTAGGCAGAATTTTTCTCAGAGGTTATCTGTTAGCTCTACTTTTTAAATATAAGTTGTAATAGTATTTCCTTTAAAACTTTTAAGCTACTGTGAAAATATTTTCCTGTTATATAGGTAACAGTATAGACTTAAAACCAATGACAAAGCTGGCAAGATAGCTCAGCAGACTAAAGCACCTACTTGGGCAAGCTTAGCCCAGGGTGGGTTGAGCTGGCCAGAGTCCAGGCACAGTGGAGTATGCCTGTAATCTCAGCACTGAGGAGGCTGAAAGCAGAAGGATCACCACAAGTCCGAGTTGCATAATGAGACCCTGCAACAACCAAATCAAAAAAAAAAAAGACAGAAGGGGAAAGAGAGGAGAGCCATAAATTGCTTTATTTCCCTTATTATAAAAACAAGTTTAAGGTCTTGTCTTTCTTAATCTTTAGCCTATATCTGGAGAGAAAACAACTTTTAAAATTCTCCCTCTTAAATTGGTTCCAAATTCATAAAATATAATTTCAGGATGATGTTTGGGGAAAGGCACTGAACTACCCATCATCATTTAGGATGTACTACACGCCTTTAAGTTTTCTCTTGTGCACTCTCGGAGAGGAAACAATAGAACAGTTAGGATCCTATTTAAGTCCCTGAGATCAAGCTGCATAAGCAGCTTGACTAATCCTATGGTTACAGGGCATGTATAACTATCTTCATTTCCCAGAACAGAACTGCCCAAGGGGGCAGCTCCGCCCTGTTACGCCAGGGTCACTACTCCTGACTGGCAGCTCTGCCTTATAACCCTAGAGTCAGAACTGCACAAAGGCGCAGCTCTGCTCTTTGTTTTTCCCCCATCATTGACCAGTGCAGGCATCCCTGCTAGTGTGGTAGAAATCAATTGCTCAGTTCCAGAACAAACATCTTTGTTCTTAGCACATAGCTACTCCACCCTTTATCAACAGACTAGGAAAGCTGGAAAAAGGAGTTATATACAACAGCTAGGCTTCACTCAAAAATTTACCCAAAGGTCGTTATATCTATGCACCTGTAACATACACAGAGAACTCAGAGAGGACATGCCACTGAGCAAGTATAGATTACAGACCATTTTAAATATTGAGATAAAGTTGAGGCTAAAATTATAAGAATGCCAGAATTAAATATAAAGAAAGGAAGGCACAAGCTAGAATTAGAGAAACAATACAGAGAGGCACCCCATCCAAAAAAGAAAAAATAACAAGCAGGGCTGGGCAGAGAGTCCTAGTTCTAGGAAGGTCGGGGCAGACAGCTGAGAAGGGCTGAAGTGTAAGTCTTCCATCAGCTCTGGGGGGGCTCTCTTACTGGTAGAAAGTAGTGTACTCTGGTTCCTCTTTAGATCATATAAATCTTAATAAAGGAAAGTACGGTGGTCATATGTCCTCCCCATGGGGTGGGACATACTAGGAGCTGTCCCTGGAACTACAAGAAAGCTTCCTGAGGTCTCTAGTTCCTTTTAATCCCCCTTTACCCTCTAGCTTTCTGCCTTTCTCTGGTAAATAATATCAGAAAAAGTTAAAGATTTTGAAGTTTCAGACAGATAAAAGCCTCAGAATGGGAAAAAGAGAACAAGAAAGGAACTGGAACTTTCTTAGGGAAGAAAGTAGGAAAAAAGAAAACCAGGGA